>NC_091984.1:165886636-165977526 GCF_044704955.1 Pristiophorus japonicus
GTAATTAGAGATGAAAGGATGTTCTTGACTTTGTGAGTTCGACAGTTGGAGGAGTTGGGCAGGAAATTTCTCCATTTGGGAAGTTTTTCCCGAGCCCTGCTTCTCTCTTACTTCTCCTGCCTTTTTCAGATGACGGGGAGATTTGAATCATACGCTGAAGAACTTGCTCAGGCGGTGCATCGTGACTTTCAGCCCAATGTGGTCACAGAGTAAGGACATTTCTGGGCACAGCATGGATGCTCTGACTGCAGGAACCAGAGATTCACAGTGTTTAATCATGAAATATCTCGATTTGCTGAGTCACATCCTATTTCCGACTTCCTTTCCCCAAGGATACTGTTGTGATTTTACGCCTGGTATTTTCTTGGGTTTGGTGTCACCATCGCTCCAGTACACACAGCTCACCTATCACACACAACAGGCCAGTGTTTGAAAACTACATCAGCTGCTCTGCTGGGTGGGCTAAAACTTCAAAACACACAGAACTTGGTCTACTCGCTACAAGCTGGAAACTCATACACAACGTCCAATATTCCTTCATTGGAAACTTCTGGAAATCAAAAGGGCTCCAACAATTAGTGACCTTGCTCCTTCTCAGGCAGAGCTACCAATCAAAGCCGCAATCCAGGCTGAAGCCTGCTTCCTTGTGTGGGTTGGGGCAGAGCATCTCTCTAATTACCTTAGATCAAAAGAGGTTTGTGATGAATGTGATGGCTCTGGATCAATAAAATGGTGAATATCCCAGACAAGCTATTGGGCTGGATTTTCGGCATTGCTGATTTCGGGGTGGTAATGGCGGCGGGGTGGTAAAGTTTGTGCCTCAGTCGGCAATATTCGGCAGCTGGGCCCCAAGTGTTGAGCAGAGCACTAAGGGAGGCGTCACACACCTCTCTCAGGGCGCTAGGCCGGCTGAGCAAACAAAAATCTCAAGTTAAACAGCCGACCTGGGAGTGCTCGAGAGAGAGAGAGGGGGGGGTGGGGGGCCTGGGGAGAAAAAAAAAGAAAAATCCCACCAAAAACTTTCCCAATAAATACCTCGTCACCACAACATAAATCGCAAAAAAAAAATGATAAAAAGCAAGCGCACTTAGCCGAGGACGACATCACTTCCCTCACCGCGGCCACTAAAGCTTTCACAGGCGGTCCCAGCAGGCACTATGGAGCACAACGGGTCAGACACCAACCAATATGGAGCCGGTGTCACAACCAGGGGCATTACACACCGACTTGCCTCTCCCGGGCGGTACTGCTCCACCCCCTCGATACCGGCACCGAATGTCCCAGCGGGGCGGGGGAAGCTGGCCGCCTGGAAGTGCTTACTGCTGCCATTGCCACCCCTCCAGGGCAGAAGAGCAAATATCCAGTCGGTTGTATTTGTCCCAGAAACTTGCATCTTGTGGCGGGCGTCCTCTTCAGCCAAGGTGTCCTGTCATTAATCCCATACATGCTGTTTCTGACAATAGGAAATACAAGTTCAAAATTCAACACAGACAAAAAGTACACTTTTATCAGAAATCCATTCAAGCTATGTTGAGGTGTCAGTTAGATCTTTCATTTTCTGGTTAGCCAAGTGTCTGACAGGCAAAGAACATCACTCAGTTTAAAAGTGTCCAGTTCAAGTTACGGAGAAATCAGCGGCCATCAGTCAGATTTCTGTCCCGCTCTCCATGCAGGGACACAGCTCATTACACACACACACACAGTGCCTGCTATTTTCATCAGTCATTAGTTCCTGGACTATCGTGTATCAGGGTACTGAGTCTACCATAGAGGGTTGACTGGTTTCTGAGCTTCCATCGTCGGGTCTGTAATCTTGGAGCCACCGTGACCCTAAAGGAACCCTGCACCACCCCTGCTCTCTCCTCTCCCCCTCCCCCCCCCCCCCCCACCCCCAAGGAGTACAGTCATTGGTTGGTCGTTAGACAAGTGCATGTTTGAGGCTGCGCTCACTGGACCGTGGGTAGCAGGAGCTCCTCACAGGCGGTAGAGTGATCATCATCATAGGCAGGCCCTCGGAATCGAGGAAGACTTGTTTCAGGACGACGCTTGCGACGACAGAGGATGGGACGGTCTTGGATCTAGCCTGGAGGCGACGAAGGTTGAACAGGTTTCCATTGGTTCTATCATTTAGTTCCACTCCAGCGGGGAGCTTGCTGAGGGTGGGATTGCAGCAAGGAAGATCGAGAAGCGGGCTGGCGCGATGATGCAGTCCTGCTTGACCCTGGTCCGGATGTGAATTGGTAAGGATCACGGCTTGCATGTCGTCGTGGAGCAGACGAAGGATGGTGACAAACTTTTGGGGGCAGCCAAAACGGTGGAGGACACTCCATAGACTCCCACGGTTGACAGTCAAAGATCTTTCTGAGGTCAAAGGCCATGTACAAGGGTTGGTGCTATGCCCTGCATTTCTCTTGTAGTTGCCACGCGGTGAAGATCATGTCCGTTGTACCCCCTAGTGGACGGAATCCACACTGACTCCAGGAGGAGTTTGGGGAGAGGTCCCTGGGGTCCTGCCATCTCGGGGAGCAGCACGGCTCACAGATTGTGATCCTCAGTCTGTCTGAAAGTCGGTTACACTCCAGGCATCCGCATTCAAAACAAAAACTTACACTGATACAGTAAAATGCCCCATGGCACTTCACAGAGCCGGAGTAAGATAAGTGGAAATTCCAAGCTGGTGAATGTAGGACGCATGATCGGGATGGAGTTGGTGTGAAAGGAGCGGAGTTTGTCACAGGTCCGGGGAACCGTGGCTTAGATCTTCCCGACGCTCGGCTGAAGGTAGTTATGGCTCATTCAAGACTTGATGTCTGACAGCACCAAAGTGCATCAAGGGTGGAGAAGACCAGAGAGAGAAGAACTGGGTATTGTCAGCGTGCATATCAAGGCGGACACCAGACCTGCCCGTGGGCCACCTGTTGGACTGCTGGCTCATTCGAGTTTGTCTCGTTACCTTGAACAGATTACACGCACACATCCAGTTCAGGATAAGGTCTTCACTGAGACCGTACTTCACGATTCCTGTGTGAGTGCTGCTACACAAAGACTCACACACACTGTACACCATTTTACCTTCAATCACTACATTCCATGCATACCACCAATAAATCAGAGTAATACAGATATATACAAGTGTCAAAAAATATCAAACATGAACCCAGAAAAAATGCACTCATTCCTCCGGATCTCTTCCAACCATTTTGTTATCATGGTTACATTGCTGTCATAAACTCATCCGATCATTTTATTTCCGCAAGCTGATAGGCACTCAGGTCAGCCCTCTGATCTGTGGAGATATATTTGCCTTAAACCCCCTTACACAGTGTACAACCCATGGTCAGCACTAGGCTGTTTCAGCTCATCGTGCACTGGTCCCACAGACTGCCCAGGACGTTGAGGTACTCGGGCAGTGTGAACTCTCATTCCCACACCACCAACGGGCAAACACGGAGGTGAGCAAAAAGAAGGGGGGGGGGGGCAGCAAGAGAAGCCATTGCTGGAGATAAGCTGGCTGTGTTAAAAAGGTAGGAGTGCAACCTGTGGGAGAGAGGTCCCACAGAGCTGGGCAGAGGGAGAGCGGTCCCACAGGGCTGGGCAGTGGGAGAGCGGTCCCATAGGGCTGGGCAGTGGGAGAGCGGTCCCACAGGGCTGGGCAGTGGGAGGGAGGTACTGGAAAATGAACCATGGCGAACCCTGCAGGAAGATTGAGAAAGGCAAGGAGGGGCAGTGTCAAAGGGTGCCATTCGTGGCTTTGCTGTGACTTGGACAGAAGCTCGACGGGAAGGATTCCAGCAGGGAATTTCTGGAGATTTAGGAATAAACTGGGAGATGACAACATGCACTAAACGAGGAAAGGGAGGTCAGACAAGGGATGATGGATGGGTTGAGGGTGGGGTTTTTGAGTAAGGAGTTTAAGACACGGGTTATAAAGACAAGAGGGATGGTGCTTATGGGAAATAAACTATTCACACCAACAAGTGTGGGGGCCAAAAGTATAGTTGAGTGATCAGGAGTCAGGTGGGGGTTAAAACTGAGAGGAGGAGGAATTTCTTCTCAGAGGGTTCACTGCCTCAGAGAGCTGCGGAAGCTGGTTCATTGAATAAATTTAAGACAGAGATAGACAGTTTCTTAACTGATAAGCGGGCAGGGAAGTGGAGCTGAGTCCATGATCGGATCAGCCATGATTATATTAAATGGCGGAGCAGGCTCGAGGGGCCGTTTGGCCTACTCTTGCTCCTATTTCTTATGTTTATGAGTTATCGGGGGCAGGTGGATGGATTTAGAGAAGACGGGGAGGAGATGGGGAAGAAACTGCAAAGTGATGAAGAGTTGTGAGTGGATGAGTGGAGGGAAGTCTGGAGCAGAGAGAAAGGAAGACGCAGAAGTGGCTGCAAGGATAGTCTCCGTCATGGAGACCAAACATTCCATGTAGGCTATATTGGAGATCGGGTGGAGGAGGCAGGAGAAGGGCGTTGAGCAGCTTGTAGTCAGGGAGAAAAGGAGTCTGAAGATTATCCTTGCATTCCAGGCTGATTTTGGCATAGGAAGCTGAGGAGAATGAAACGTGTAAAGGGTGATAGGGTCTAGCCAAATCCGGCGGTTGATGACAAGGCTGGTAGTGTGCCAGTTTACACTCGAGTCAGCATCCTTCAGATTTAAAAAGCGGAGATAGGGTTAAATCAGCGGTGTGACAAGAACGTGAGACTGGGATCAAGGGTGAAGGTGTGGGAAGTGGACAGCAGCAAAGGGGTCAGGATAGGTGGAGAGCCAAAGGAGAGGGAGCGAATGGGGATCTATCTGCATGAATGAAAGTTGAGGGTAGTGGAATTGGAGGAAAATAGGGGAATGAGTGTGTTAAGAGAAATGAGGAAATGATCAGACATACCTTATTGGTGATCAAAACATTCGGTACAGAACGGGCAGAAGAGATGGCGAGGTCTCGGTGGTAGCCATGGGGAACGGGGAGGAGATTAGGCAAGGATCAGAGGGTAGGAAAGCTGGAGGAAAGGGGTTTAGGAGAAGGCCAATTTGATTCCGGGATACAAGGACAATCCTGGAGAGTTGGCAACTGTATTTAGAGCGAGAACGGTGTCAGAGAGCTGACTAATTTGATGAAACTTACCCCGATCATTTCTACCAAGCCTCTCTGTCACCTTCACTCAGCACAAAAATCATTTTGGGCCCATTGATTCAATCAGTGATTGAAAATAATTGACCAGTACCAGCTGAAATGGATGTCCGTTGGGAAAATGTTCTTGCGTGGAGTCTCAGCAAGAGAACTGCAATGAGAAGCAGTGGTCCTTTTATTTACCAGGGTCACAGCAGTGTGCTTCCTGGCAAGCAAACACCAACCATTCCTGAATTACAAATAGGTTGTCAAACAATATCCTACGTGTATCAATCTGTAATTCCCAGAGACCAACACATGTTCGACAGGTCAAAAACAGGGCAGTGTCACTTGCCAAATTCCCACACAATCATTTAGCTTTTGTAGGTTTATTTTAGGAGTTGGGCATCTTATGATGCAATACAAAGACCCGAGGGGGAGGGCTTTCCTTTCACGTGTTGTGAGCCTAACTGTATGTGACCGTTAAATAAAGGAGATTACATAAGAAACAGGAGTAGGAGTAGGCCATATGACCCCTCGAGCCTGCTCCGCCATTTAATACGATCATGGCTGATCCGATCATGGACTCGGGTTCACTTCCCTGCCCACTCCCCATAACCCCTTAGCTCCTTATCGTTTGAATAAATTTAAGACAGAAATAGACAGTTTCTTAATGTCCCAGCTTCCACAGCTCTCTGAGGCAGCGAATTCCACAGATTTACAACCCTCAGAGAAAATATTCCTCCTCATCTCAGTTTTAAATGGGCGGCCCCATATTCTAAGATTATGCCCCCTAGTTGTAGTCTCCCCTATCAGTGGAAACATCCTCTCTGCATCCACTTGGTCAAGCTCCCTCATAATCTTATACGTTTCAATAAGATCAACTCTCATTCTTCTGAATTCCAGTGAGCAAAGGCCCAACCTACTCAACCTTTCCTCATAAGTCAACTCCCTCATCTTCGGAATCAACCTAGTAAACCTTCTCTGAACTGCCTCCAAAGCAAATATATCCTTTCTTAAATATGGAAACCAAAACTGCACGCCATATTTCAGGTGTGGCCTCACCAATACCCTGTAGCCACGACTTCCCTGCTTTTATACTCCATCCCCTTTACAATAAAGGCCAAGATTCCATTAGCCTTCCTGATCACTTGCTGTACCTGCATACGAACCTTGTGTTTCATGCACCAGGTCCCGCTGTACTGCAGCATTTTGCAATTTTTCTCCATTTAAATAATAACTCGCTCTTCGATTTTTTTCTGCCAAAGTGCATACCCTCACACTTTCCAACATTATACTCCATCTGCCAAATTTTTGTCCACTCACTTAGTCTGTCTCTATGTCCTTTGGCAGGTTTTTTGTGTCCTCCTCCCATCTTTGCATAGTCGGCAAACTTGGCTATGTTACACTCAGTCCCTTCATTCAAGTCATTAATATAGATTGTAAATAGTTGGGGTCCCAGCACTGATCCCTGCGGCACCCCACTAGTTACTGATTGCCAACCCGAGAATGAACCATTTATCCCGACTCTCTGATTTCTGTTAGTTAGCCAATCCTCTATCCATGCTAATATATTACCCGCAACCCTTTTATCTTGTGCAGTAACCTCTTATGTGGCACCTTATCGAATGCCTTCTGAAATCCAAATACACCACATCCACTGGTTCCCCCCTTTATCCATCCTGCTCGTTACATCCTCAAAGAACTCCAGCAAATTTGTCAAACAGGATTTCCCTTTTATAAAACCAGCTGGCGTTGCTTGATTGAATTATGCTTTTCCAAATGTCCCAAAACTGCTTCCTTAATAATGGACTCCAGCATTTTCCCAACGACAGATGTTAGGCTAACTGGTCTATAATTTCCTGCTTTTTGTCTGCCTCCTTTTTTAAATAGGGTCGTTACATTTTCAGTTTTACAATCTGCTGGGACCGCCCCCCAGAATCCAAGAAATTTTCGTAGATTACAACTTCTCTTAAGACCCTAGGATGCAAGCCATCAGGTCCCAGGGACTTGTCTGCCATTAGTCCCATTATTTTACCGAGTACTACTTCATTAGTGATAGTGATGGTATTAGATTCCTCCCTCCCTATAGTCCCTTGATTATCCACTATTGGGATGTTTTTAGTGTTTTCTACCATGAAGACCGATACAAAATATTTGTTCAATGTCTCTGCCATTTCCCTGTTCTCCAGTATTAATTCCCCAGTCTCATCCTCCAGGGAGCAACATTTACTTTAGCCACTCCTTTCTTTTTTTATGTACCTGTAGGAACTCTTACTACTTATTTTTATATTTCGTGCTTGTTTACTTTCATAATCTATCTTCCCTCAATAATTTTTTTGGTCATTAATAATGTCCCAATCCTCTGGCCTCCCACTAGTCTTGGCCACATTGTAAGCCTTTGTTTTCAATTTGATACCCTCCCTTATTTCCTCCTCAAATTCAGCTGCCCTTAAAAGTTTGTCACCATCCTCAGCCTGCTCCACGATGACATGCAAGCCGTGATCCTGACCAATGGATCCACCACAGACCCAATTCACGTACGGACTGGGGTCAAGCAGGGCTGCATCATTGCACCAATGCTCTTCTTGATCTTCCTTGCTGCAGTGCTCCATCTCGCCCTCAATAAGCTCCCTGTAGAGCTAATCTACAGAACAAACGGGAAACTGTTCAACCTCCATCACCTCCAGTCCAGATCCAAGGTCGTCCCATCCTCTCATTGAATTACAGTACGCGGACAACGCTTGCGTCTGTGCACACCGAGGCCGAACTCCAAACCATCATCAACACCTTCATCGAGGCGTACAAGAGCATGGGCCTTACACTAAACATCCGTATGACAAAGGTCCTCCACCAACCTGCCCCCGCCACACAGCATTGACCCCCAATTATCAAAATCCACGATGTGGCCTTGGACAACGTGGACCATTTTCCATACCTCAGGAGCCTACTGTCAACAAGGGCAGACGTCGGTCGCCTGTAGAAGTGTGTTTGAAGACCAGGACCTCAAACCCAGCACCACGCTCATGGTCTACGGAGCAGTAGTGATACCTGCTCTCCTATATGCTTGAAAGACAGAGCAAGCACCTCAAAGCACTGGAGATGTACCACCAGCAATGCTGCCTCTGCAAGATCCTGCAAATCCATTGACAGGATAGGTGCACCAGCGCCAGTGTTCTCGTTCAGGCCAACATCCCCAGCATTGAAACATTGACCATGCTCGATCAGATCCATTGAACGGGCCACATCGTCCATATGCCGTAGATACTAGACTACTAAAACAAGCGCTCTACTCGGAGTTCTGACACAACAAGCAAGCCCCAGGTGGGCAGAGGAAATGCTTCAAGGACACCCTCAAAGCCTCCTTGATAAAGTGCAACATCCCCACCGACACCTGGGAATCCGTGGTCCAAGATCGCTTAAAGTAGAACATCTCTAGTCTCTTCGCCGGGAGCACACGGAAGCCAAGTGCAAACAGTGGAAGGAGCACACGACAACCCAAGCCTCCCACCCAAGGTCCTCACCCAACATCTCTTCAACCACCATCTGCCCCACCTGTGACAGAGACTGTAGGTCCCACATTGTACTCATCAGTCACCTGAGAACTCATAAGTGTGGAAGCAAGTCATCCTAGTCTCCGAGGGACTGCCTAAGAAGAAGCTATGCGGAGCACCTCCGTTCAGTCTGTAAGTGTGACCCTGAGCTTCCGGTCGCCTGTCACTTTAATTCCCCGCTCCACTCAAACTTTGACCTCTCCGTCCTCGGTCTTCTACACTGTTCCAATGAAGCCCAACGCAAACTCGAGGAACAGCACCTCATCTTTCGTTTAGGCACTTTACAGCCTTCTGGACTCAACATCGAGTTCAACAAATTCTGCTTCTGCCTCCATTTTTTTCTCCTTTTTTTAAACAAACCCCCCCCCAACCCCTTTCCTCTCTCTTTCCCATGGCAGCGGGTGATGATTCTGCCATTCACACCCCTTCCACACTCGTCTTTTGTTTAACTTGCACCATTACCATCTCTTTTTTGCCCATCATGCTTTTTGTCTCCTGCCTTCCACCCTATCACAGACCTTCCCTTTTGTTCTCTCCTCCTCTTGCACTTCCTTAATAATCTGTTACATCTCGAACTTTTCCCGTTCTGACGAAGGGTCATCGACCCGAAACGTTCACTCGGTTTCTCCCCACAGATGCTGCCTGACCCGCTGAGATTTCCAGAATATTTACCATTGTGTGCTCATCCTTAATTTCAATCCAGATTGTATCTTTTCAGATTTTCACCTCTGATGCCCTTTTACTGTTGCAATACTGAAACAATGTTTTTATAGTTGTCTTTATAGTCTCTGCTGCCTCTTTGGCCCTCTGATCATCTTTCAATATCCTTCATTTTCTGATGCTCATCCCAGTGAACCGCTTGCTCTCTCCTTCACCGGGTTTTGTACAGGTTCTTTTGTCTCCTTAATTCACGTAATTTTTTTGATAATCGGCTCAAGGCCTCATTAGCCAGAGCTTTCTGGTTCTCGGGATGTATTTATCCTGTATGCTCAGCATTATTCCTTTAAAGGTTCTCTACTGTTCTTCTTGAACAAGCTCCCCAAATCAAATTGCTCAAATTGTTCTGTAGTTTTTTTTGAGTTAGCCCTTTTAAAGTTGTATACCTGACTCCCGATCTTTGGTATTTCTGACTTGCAAATTTGAACTTGATCATTCTGCGGTTGCTGCTCCCAAGAGGAGCTAGGATTCCATTTCCTGGGTTATTATACCAGATCAAGGTTGAGCAATGCTTCGTGGGGCTTCCTTGATACACTGGGTTAAGAAACAGTCATACATTACATAGGAAATAGGAGCTGGAGTAGGCCATTTGACTCTTTGAGCTGATCTGCTAGCCTCTCTCACTATCCCCATTCATCTTAATTCCCTTTGTTCCCAAAAGTTTATCGACCTCTGTCGTGAACATACTCAATTTCTGAACATCCATAGCTCTCTGGGGGTAGAGAATTCCAAAGATTCACAAACCTTTGAGTGAAGAAATTTCTCCTCATCTCAGTCCTAAATAGCCAGCCCCTTATTCTGAGACTATGACCCCGTGTTCTAGATTCCCCAGCTAGGGGAAACTTTTTCTCAGCATTAACCCTGTCAAGCCCCTTAAGAATTTTATATGTTTCAATTAAATCACCTCTCGTTCTTGTAAAATCTAGGGAATATAGGCCTAGTCTATTCAATCTCTCTTCATAAGGCAATATCCTCATCCCAGGAACCAATCTAGTGAACCTTTGTTGCACTCTCTCTACGTTAAGTATGTCTTTCCTTAGGTAAGGAGACCAGAACTGTACACAGTACTCCAGGTGTGGCCTCACCAATGCCCTGTATAATTGTAGTAAGACTCATTTACTCTTATACTCTAATCCCTTTGTAACACAAACATGCCATTTGCCTTCCTTATTGCTCGCTGTAACTGCATGTTAACTTTCTGTGATTCGTGTACAAGGACACCCAGGTCCCGCGGAATGCAAACCTCTCTCAGTCTCTCACCATTCAAAAAGTATTCTGCTTTTTTGTTTTTCCTACCAAAGTGGATAACTTCACACTTCCCCACATTGTATTCCATTTGCCATGCTCTTGCAGACTCAGTCAACCTGTCTATATTTCTCTGTGGCCTCCTCACAGCTTATTTTCCCACCTAACATTGTATCATCAGCAAACTTGGATACATTACACTCAGTCCCTTCACCCAATCATTAATATAGTTACAGCCTGCCAGTCTTAAAAAGTCACATTTATTTCTACTGTGTTTTCTGTCCGTTAATCAATCCTCAGTCCATGCTAATATATTACCCCCAATCCCATGAGTCCTAATTTTGTGTAATAACCTCGTGTTGCACCTTATAGAATGCTTTTCGAAAATCGAAATACACCACCATCCACTGGTTCCCCCATATCCATCCTACTAGTTACATCCTCAAAAAACTTAAGATTTTCATAAAATCATGTTGACTCTACCTAATCATATTTCAGTTTTCTAAGTGCCTTGTTATCACATCCCTAATAATACAGTCAAGCATTTTGCCAACTACTGATGTCGGGCTAACTGGCCTATAGTTCCCCATTTTTTTCTCTTCCTCCTTTCTTAAACAGCGGGGTTATGTTTGCTAACTTCCAATCCTTGGGAACTGTTCTAAAATCTAGGGAATTCTGGAAGATTAATACCAGTGCATTCACTATCTCTGCAGCTACCTTTTTTAAAACCCTAGGCTGCAGGTCACCAGGTCAGGGGATTTTTTGCCACTTAATCCCATTAATTTTTCCAGGACTGTGTCTTTACATATACTGATTTCAAGGTCCTCATTCTTTCTAGACCCTTGGTTCCCCATTATTTCCGGAATGTTTTTTGTCTCTTCTACCGTGGAGGCAGATACAAAGTATTTGTTTAATGCCTCTACCATTTCCTTATTGCTCATTATAATTTCTCCTGTCTCTGCCTCTAATGGGCCCACATTTACTTTCATTAATCTCTTCCTATTTACACACCTATACAATGTGTTTTTACGTCTCTTGCTAATTTACTCATTCTTTTTTCCTCTTTCCTGATCAATGGTCCTCCTTTGCTGAATTATAAAATCCTCCCAATCCTCAGGCTTACTCACTTCCTCCAAATTAAAGGTGTTGCTATAGGAAACCGCATGGGTCCTAGCTATGCCTGCCTTTTCGTGGGATATGTGGAACACTCTTTTTCCGGTACATTGATGACTGTATCGGTGCCGTTTCCTGCTCTCGTCCTGAACTAGAAAATGTCATTCATTTTGCATCCAATTTCCACCCTTCCCTCATCTTCACATGGTCCATCTCCGACTTTTCCCTTCCCTTCCTTTACTTCTGTCTTCATTTTTGGGGATAGACTATTGACAAACATCCACTAACTCCCACACCTACCTGGACTACACTTCCTCCCACCCGCTTCCTGTAAGGACTCCATTCCATTCTCCCAGTTTCTCCGTCGCAGATGATGCCACCTTCCATGTTAGTACCTCTGACATTTCTTCCTTTTCCTCAACCGAGGATTCCCCTCTGTCATGGTTGACATGGCCCTCGACCGTGTCTGTTCTATTTCCCGCATCTCTGCTCTCACCCCTTCCCCTCCCTCCCAGAACCATAACAGGGTTCCCCTTGTCCTCACCTTTCACCCCACCAGCCTCCACATTCAACGGATCATCCTCCGCCATTTCCACCACCTCCAGCTTTTCGAAGGGACCGCTCCCTCCGCGGCACCCTGGTCCATTCCGCAGTCACCCCCAGCACCCCCTCCCCGTCCCACAGCACCTTTCCGTGCAAGTGCAGGAGATGCAACACCTGCCCTTTTACCTCCTCCCTTCCCACGACTCAGGGCCCCAAATACTCCTTCCAGGTGAAACAGCGATTTACTTGTACTTCTTTCTATTCAGTATACTGTATTCGCTGCTCACGATGTGGTCTCCCTCTAAATTGGGGAGACGAGGCGTAGATTGGGTGACCGCTTTGCGAAGCACCTCCATTCAATCTGTAAGTGTGACCCTGAGCTTCCGGTCGACTGTCACTTTAATTCCCCGCTCCATTCCCACTCCGACCTCTCCGTCCTCGGTCTCCTACACTGTTCCAACAAAGCTCAACATAAGCTCGAGGAACAGCACCTCATCTTTCATTTAGGCACTTTACAGCTTTCTGGACTCAACATCGAGTTCAACAATTTCAGAGCGTAACCTCTGCTCATAAACATTTTTCCTTTGCTCCTTTTATTAACCCCGCCCCCATCTTATGTATTTTGTTTCTGTTTCCCATCCCACCCTATCCTGACTAATGTTTTTCTAACTTCTGCCATTACTATCTCAAGTCGGCCCATCATCCCTTTTGTCTCTCTAATCTCGCCTGTCTTCCACCCTATCACATACCTTCCTTTTGTTCTTTCCTCTCCTCCCCTCCCCCCTTCAGTGCTCCTTCAGAATTTGTTCATTTTGAACATTCACCAGTTTTGACGAAGGGTCATCGACCCGAAACGTTAACTCTGTTTCTCTCTCCACAGATGCTGCCTAACCCGATGAGATTACCAGCATTTTCTGTTTTTATTTCAGGCTTACTGCTCTTTTTGGCAACATTATAAGCCTGTGCATTTGGTCTGATACTATCTTTAACATCTCTTCTTATCCATGGTTGGACTACTTTTCCTGTGGGTTTTTTGTGCCTCAAATTGTAAATTAGGTATTAATTCTTGAAATGCTAGCCATTGCTTGTCCACCGTCATACCTTTTAATGTAGTTTCCCAATCTACTGTAGCCAACGCGCCCCTCATACCTATGTAGTTTGCTTTGTTTAGATTTAAGACCCCAGTTTCAGACTTAACAAAAATCACTTTCAAACTCAATATAAAATTCTTTATGGAAGAGTGACCATAATATTAAAGGCCCATTTACTTACATAGAAACATAGAAAATAGGTGCAGGAGTAGGCCATTCGGCCCTTCTAGCCTGCACTGCCATTCAATGAGTTCATGGCTGAACATGCAACTTCAGTACCCCATTCCTGCTTTCTCGCTATACCCCTTGATCCCTATAGTAGTAAGGACTTCATCTAACTCCCTTTTGAATATATTTAGTGAATTGGCCTCAACTACTTTCTGTGGTAGAGAATTCCACAGGTTCACCACTCTCTGGGTGAAGAAGTTTCTCCTCATCTCGGTCCTAAATGGCTTATCCCTTATCCTTAGACTGTGACCCCTGGTTCTGGACTTCCCCAACATTGGGAACATTCTTCCTGCATCTAACCTGTCTAAACCCATCAGAATTTTAAACATTTCTATGAGGTCCCCTCTCATTCTTCTAAACTCCAGTGAATACAAGCCCAGTTGATCCAGTCTTTCTTGATAGGTCAGTCCCGCCATCCCGGGAATCAGTCTGGTGAACCTTCGCTGCACTCCCTCAATAGCAAGAATGTCCTTCCTCAGGTTAGGAGACCAAAACTGTACACAATACTCCAGGTGTGGCCTCACCAAGGCCCTGTACAACTGTAGCAACACCTCCCTGCCCCTGTACTCAAATCCCCTCGCTATGAAGGCCAACATGCCATTTGCTTTCTTAACCGCCTGCTGTACCTGCATGCCAACCTTCAATGACTGATGTACCATGACACCCAGGTCTCGTTGCATCTCCCCTTTTCCTAGTCTGTCACCATTCAGATAATAGTCTGTCTCTCTGTTTTTACCACCAAAGTGGATAACCTCACATTTATCCACATTATACTTCATCTGCCATGCATTTGCCCACTCACCTAACCTATCCAAGTCACTCTGCAGCCTCATAGCATCCTCCTCGCAGCTCACACTGCCACCCAACTTAGTGTCATCCGCAAATTTGGAGATACTACATTTAATCCCCTCGTCTAAATCATTAATGTACAGTGTAAACAGCTGTGGCCCCAGCACAGAACCTTGCGGTACCCCACTAGTCACTGCCTGACATTCTGAAAAGTACCCATTTACTCCTACTCTTTGCTTCCTGTCTGACAACCAGTTCTCAATCCATGTCAGCACACTACCCCCAATCCCATGTGCTTTAACTTTGCACATTAATCTCTTGTGTGGGACCTTGTCGAAAGCCTTCTGAAAGTCCAAATATACCACATCAACTGGTTCTCCCTTGTCCACTCTACTGGAAACATCCTCAAAAAATTCCAGAAGATTTGTCAAGCATGATTTCCCTTTCACAAATCCATGCTGACTTGGATCTATCATGTCACCTTGCCCATCCTCCCTACAATCCTGTTCCTCATCCATACAGACAGCAAGGGTCAAGGGCTGAGACTCCTCCATCACTACATCCTGGATCCCGATACCGACCTGACTCACAGTCACACCCACCCATCCCTGACCATTGATTAACTTGACAGCACTATTGAACCTAAGGGGTGTGACTGCCTCCTGGAGCAAAGTGTCCAGGTAACTCTCCCCCTCCCTGATCATCGCAATGTCTGCAGCTCGGACGCCAGCTCAGCAACTCTGAGCCGAAGTTCCTCGAGCTGCAGACACTTACTGCAGATCTGGTTGCTCAGGATCACGATGCTCTCCACCAACTCCAACATGCTGCAGTTACAGCACACCACCTGCCCGGCCCTCTCGAACCTTGTTTTATTTATATAGTTTTTATTCATATGACTTTTTTTAGTTTTAATTTTAAATTAGTTAATTTAGTTTATTCATTCAATAAAGTTATAGTACTCTCCCAGTTCTGAATTTAATCCACTTACCTAACCTAGAGAGGAGCTGAAATACCCACCAACCAATCACCTACCTGCTGTCTTATAACGTTACTCCTTGTTTTGCAGTCGCCACCTCTGCTGCCGCCGCTCCCGGTACAGTGCCGGCTGTGTGATGGGCCTTCTCTGCTGCTCCCTTTATACCGCCGCCTTCGCTGCTCAGGTCTGTGCATCTACCAACTCACCGGGGTTTCCCCGGTTTATTTTAGGTCAAGAACTTAAGAAGTAGGAGCAGGAGTACGGCCTACCGAGCTTGCTCCGCCAATCAAGAAGATCATGGCTGATCTTCGACCTCAATTTTCACTTGACCGCCTGATCCCCATATCCCTCGATTCCCCGAGAGTCCAAAAATCTATCTAACTCAACCTGGAATATGCTCAGCTCCGCATCTCTTTGGGACAGAGAATTCCAAACATTCACAACCCTTTGAATAAAGAAATTCCTCCTCATCTCAGTCCTAAAAGTGTCAGCTGTGGCTCAGTGGGTAGCACACTCACCTCTGAGTCAGGAGGTTGTGGGTTCAAGTCCCACTCCAGGGACATGAGCACAAAAATCTAGGCTGACACTCCAGTGCAGTGCTGAAGGAGCACTGCACTGTCGGAGGTGCCGTCTTTCAGATGAGACGTTAAACCGAGGCCCCATCTGCCCCCTCAGGTGGATGTAAAAGATCCCATGGCACTATTTCGAAGAAGGGCAGGGGAGTTATCCCGGTGTCCTGGCCAATATTTATCCCTCAATCAACATAACAAAAATCACAGATTATCAGGTCATTATCACATTGCTGTTTGTGGGAGCTTGCTGTGCGCAAGTTGGCTGCCGCGTTTCCCACATTACAACAGTGACTACACTCCAAAAGTACTTCATTGGCTATAAAGTGTTTAGAGACGTCCAGTGGTCGTGAAAGGCGCTATATAAATGCAAGTCTTTCTTTTAAATTGCCGACCCTATTAAAATAATGGCAAGCAGCATGATAAATCAGAAACAGTAGAGGGGTGGAGATAGAGCTGCGTACATGTGGAAGCTGGCTGCATATCTTAGAATAATGTTGCCAAAGGGCAGCACATGTAGATGAGAAATAGGAGGCCAAGGATAGATCCTTGGGGGTGGGGGGAACTCCAGAGGTGACAGTGCAGGAATGGGAAGTCATTGCAAGTGATTCTCTGGCTATGACTGGATAGATAAGAATGGAACCAGGTGAGTGCAGTCCCACCCAGCTGGACGATGATGGAGAGGCGTTGGAGGAGGATGGAGCGGTCAACCTTGTCAAAGGCTGCAGACAGTTCAAGATTGAGGAGGGATAGTTTCTAACTTTGATTAGAGTGGTGTCGGGGCTGTGTCCTCCCTCATCATTCACGTGCACAGTCCCATTGATTAACTTAGTTGCCTTTACACCCAAGTCAAGACTGCTCCCTTGCCGCAAATCTCTGCACCCACTACCAGGGGGCTCTGGCAGAGACTAGGAATGCACCAAAAATATCTAAAGTCCTGCCGCATGGTGTAATTAAACAGTGAGCCACTGGGAGCAGTTTCAGAGTCCTTTTATATGAAGATGAACTAATTCCCTCAATGAGTCACAAAGCATCATCATCATCATCATAGGCAGTCCCTCGGAATCGAGGAAGACTTGCTTCCACTCCAAAAGTGAATTCTCGGGTGACTGTACAGTCCAATACGGGAAATACAGTCTCTGTCACAGGTGGGACAGATAGTCGTTGAGGATAAGGGAGGGTGGGACTGGTTTGCCACACGCTCTTTCCGCTGTCTGTGCTTGATTTCTGCATGCTCTCGGCGACGAGACTCGAGGAGCTCAGCGCCCTCCCGGATGCACTTCCTCCACTTAGGGCGGTCTTTGGCCAGGGACTCCGAGGTGTCGGTGGGGATGTTGCACTTTATCAGGGAGGCTTTGAGGGTGTCCTTGAAATGTTTCCGCTGCCCACCTTTGGCTCGCTTGCCGTGAAGGAGCTCAGAGTAGAGCGCTTGCTTTGGGAGTCTCGAGTCTGGCATGCGAACTATGTGGCCTGCCCAGCAGAGCTGATCGAGTGTGGTTAGTGCTTCAATGCTGGGGATGTTGGCCTGGACGAGGACACTGATGTTGATGCGTCTGTCCTCCCAGGGGATTTGTAGGATCTTGCGGAGACATTGTTGGTGATATTTCTCCAGCCAATTGGTGTCTACTGTATCACAAAGCAATGCCCCAATCAAGGGCTCACATTTACCTGACTGGATTCAGGCTGTTACAGGTGAGCTGGGAAGTGCTTATCCCATAGACAAAGAGGGAGACAGAGTCAGGAGCAATTAGTGCTCAACGTCTGAACATAGATAACAAATTGAATGGAGTGTGACGTGCTGCTGTCCGATACACCAGCCTGGCTTTCCTCAGCTTGCTATACGGTGCATGTACGGGCCGTAGCAGTAATGATTGGTGACCCGGGAATGGCAGTGACTGCTGCACTCAGTCAGTTGGCGGAAGATCCACTTCACACACATAAGGGTTTCGCAGGAAGCTGGGTCCAAAGGGGTAGAAATGACTGCAACGCTCCACTTGTACCAACACCCAACGCTCTAGCACCCAGTCCTCCTCTCCATTCCTTTTAATGGCTTGAAACAGCACACAGTCGCGTTTAGGATGAATGTCTGCTCCGATCAGTTATAAGGAGACTGAATCTCCATTCTTCGACATAAATAATGACTTGATAGAGAAAAAAAACAGAAAATGCTGGAAACACTCAGTGGGTCAGGCAGCATCTTTCGAGAGAGAAACAAAGTTAACGTTTTAGGTCGATGACCCTTCGTCAGGCGTTAACTGTTTCTCTCTCCACAGACACTGCCTGACCCAATGAGTGTTTCCAGCATTCTCCGTTTTTATTTTAGATTTCCAACATCCGCAGTATTTTGCTTTTGTCTTAGTGGATAATGTGATTGTCATCGGACCATGGAGCACCCCCCCCCCCCCCCCCCGGGGACACGGAGACCCGGCCCCTGGGGACACGGAGACCCCCCTCCGGCCCCTGGGGACACGGAGACCCCACCCGGGACCACGGAGACCCCGGCCCCTGGGGACACGGAAACCCCACCCGGGACCATGGAGACCCCCCCCCCGGCCCCTGGGGACACGGAGACCCCCCCCCGGCCCCTAGGGACACGGAGACCCCCCCCGGCCCCTTGGGACACGGAGACCCCCCCCCGGGACCACGGAGACCCCCCCTGGCCCCTGGGGACACAGAGACCCCCCGGCCCCTGGGGACACGGAGACCCACCCCCCGACCCCTGGGGAGACGGAGACCCACCCCCCGGGGCCCCTGGGGACACGGAGACCCCCCCCGGGGACACGGAGAACCCACCCGGGACCAGTGAGCCCCCTCACCTCGCTATTCACTGAACTCTTATTAAAATTAAATATTTGTCCAAGAGAAGATTGTTGAGAAATCCAGCCTGGAATACTTATCAAATCACCTTTTAATTAGACCCCATGATATTCAAATAAACCTTATTGTAAACACACAAACATTGATCATACCACCACGAACAAAAAGGCGAACCTGTGCCTGGGATTAGCAGTCTCAATACCCTGGGATCGTGGCCCAAAGCCTCGGACAGAAACTCGAGCGTATCCAGCAGCCTGGTCAGGGAGTGCCAATATCAATGATGGCCACTAAGCAGATGAACTCTCGCCCAGCACAGTTAGCGCGTCAGAGGCACAGGACCTGCCAACAGGGTCGCGGCCTTTTGCTAATCCAGGATTAGATAGGACTTGGACTGGGTGGCACGAGCTGGGTTGCGGGGGGGGGGGGGGGGGGCGGGGGGCACAAGCTGTGATGTTTTGTTTGTGATGGATTTCTATATCACAAGGCACAGACATTTTTAAAAAATAATCTGGATGTTATAAGGGGGTTGTCTGGGATGAACCTCTCTGTAAAGTTAAAGTCTTTGCTAAAACATCATTGTTTTAAAAAAAAAAATCTGAGACACCCAGTGGAAAACGTATCCCATTTAGCACTGTACGCTGAGAATCCTATTGGAAAGGTGGATGGAGCAACCCTAGTCCTGATCGAGGTGGGATCAGCCAGCCAAATTCTTGCCTTGCTCCCTGGATCAGAGTGTGAGCCCGGGCTGCAGACCGCTCCACCCTCAGCGAGCTCCATGTCCTGGATGGACAGCTCAGTTGGGCACAGGTTTGTTAACCCCCCAAGCAGGCTGGCACTGGCGTCGGGGAGGCAGCTCCAGAGCTTCCTGGATAATCGGCCCTCAATGCAAGCTGCCTGGGACTCTGGCTGGGAGTGTATTGGTTGTCGAGTCCGGTGACCCTCAGCTCAGACAGTGCGAGAGGAGGCTGACCCCTGACCGAAGGTCACCTGGGCTAAACCAATCTCACAACAAGGCAGCATCCACCAAAACACTCTGCTCTGTATCGTGCTACATTAAAAGAGAATTTGTGCCCACCAAATCAAATCATCCTGTAGCAGAATTATCAGCACATGAAGCCAAAGCATTTGCTGGAGTTAAAGCTCTCCTTACTTCCATAGCAAAGTGCGAAACGTAGAAACGGTCATGCTTGACTCCGGTTATCAAAACCAGTTTAACTCAAAGTGGTTTGTAAGCAGCAAGGCGATGGAAAGCTGGTCTGATAGCGGGGTGTGCGGGGAGATTCTGGTGCTGCATCGCGTTACTTTTGTCCAGGACATGATTTCCCAGCGAGATTCATTGGCATGTGTCGAGCAGAGGTGCAGGAAAGACCGACGGGAGTCGTCGCTCCAGGGTGCTGTCCAACCTATGGCCATCACTGGGGGAACGAGGGGAGTCGGGCCTTGGGTGCTGCGCCGCGGCAGGAATCCATCACGCACTGTGCAAAGCGAGGAATGTGTCACAACACCACCACTTTCCTACATCCTTAGGTAGCAAGTGTTGGAACTGGAGGGAGGGAGGATCCTGCCGTGTGACACGGCAGTCAGCTGTCCTTGTAAACAAACAGGATGTCTTCGTCCGTCCCGTAGCTCGTGCGAGCCTCGTTGAAGTTACTTACGGTTGTGCAGCAGACCCCTGCGGAGCAGAAACAGGGCAAACATCAACAAGTGCACGATTCGCAAACTGCCGCATTTTACCATTTCTAATTGCCCCCCCGCGCCCCCAACCCGAGACGCAGACCCTTGCTGGGATAAAGACAGACTTGCATTTATATCGCGCCTTTCACGACCACCGGATGTCTCAAAGCGCTTTCCAGTCAATGAAGTACTTTTGGAGTGTAGTCACTGTTGTAATGTGAGAAACGCAGCAGCCAATTTGTGCACAGCAAGCTCCCACACACAGCAATGTGATAATGACCAGATAATCTGTTTTTTTGTGATATTGATTGAAGGATAAATATTGGCCAGGACACCAGGGATAATCCCCTGCTCTTCTTCAAAATAGTGCTGTGGGATCTTTTACATCCACCTGAGAGAGCAGACGGGGCCTCGGTTTAACATCTCATCCGAAAGACGGCACCTCCGACAGTGCTGCACTCCCTCAGCACTGCACTGGAGTGTCAGCCTAGATTTATGTGCTCAAGTCCCTTGAGTGGGACTTGAACCCACAACCTTCTGACTCAGAGGCGAGTGTGCTACCCACTGAGCCACAGCTGACACTGTGATAAAGTTAGAGAGAGTGGTGCCCGCCTTCCACCCCACCCCCTGCCCTTTGTTTATGTCAGAATCCGCGTGTTGGCTAGCTATTCGACCATGAGGACATTACAGCCAAACCAGATCCCACCCTCAGCCAATGTGACACACTCTCACACCAGCTCAGGGGTGGTGAGTTTAGTTACAGTCCAAGCCAAAAATAGGAAAGCCCCAAACTGGATGGGTAAGTAGAAAAGACAAC
Source organism: Pristiophorus japonicus (assembly GCF_044704955.1). Classification (NCBI taxonomy): domain Eukaryota; kingdom Metazoa; phylum Chordata; class Chondrichthyes; family Pristiophoridae; genus Pristiophorus; species Pristiophorus japonicus. The sequence continues at coordinate 165,907,877 of NC_091984.1, forward strand.
AAAAAAAATGGATTGAGAAACTCTGGGGGCGACTTAGGAATTTACTTAGCATATTAAAGGTGGCATTAGAGTCCCGGAGAGGGGGCTAGCTGAAGGTGGGAAACACAACACTGAAAACTCCTTCCAGTATCACAACAGTTAACGATGGATTGAGAAAGTTGGAACTGAATGAACAAGTAATAGTGAAGAAAAAGTAGTTGATAAATTAATATTTACTAGAAATATTCACTGACGAGGAAAATTGTCTTGCTGCCCAGTGTCTGTAATATACCCAGAATCCCATGTGGCAAGTGCCTGCCTCTCAGATGAAGATCAAAGATTCTGTGGCACTATTCAAAGAGCAGGGCAGATGTCCTGGACAATATTTATCTCTCAACCAACATCACTGACATGCAACTCCCTCTACACTGTCCCATCAAACACTCCCGGGGCAGGTACAGGAGGTTAGATACAGAGCAAAGCTCCCTCTACACTGTCCCATCAAACACTCCCGAGGCAGGTACAGGAGGTTAGATACAGAGTAAAGCTCCCTCTACACTGTCCCATCAAACACTCCCGGGGCAGGTACAGGAGGTTAGATGCAGAGTAAAGCTCCCTCTACACTGTCCCATCAAACACTCCCGAGGCAGGTACAGGAGGTTAGATACAGAGTAAAGCTCCCTCAACACTGTCCCATCAAACACTCCCAGGGCAGGTACAGGAGGTTAGATACAGAGTAAAGCTCCCTCTACACTGTCCCATCAAACACTCCCGGGGCAGGTACAGGTGGTTAGATACAGAGTAAAGCTCCCTCTACACTGTCCCATCAAACACTCCCGAGGCAGGTACAGGGGGTTAGATACAGAGCAAAGCTCCCTCAACACTGTCCCATCAAACACTCCCAGGGCAGGTACAGGTTGTTAGATAGAGTAAAGCTCCCTCTACACTGTCCCATCAAACACTCCCGGGGCAGGTACTGGGGGTTAGATACAGAGTAAAGCTCCCTCTACACTGTCCCATCAAACACTCCCAGGGCAGGTACAGGTTGTTAGATACAGAGTAAAGCTCCCTCAACACTGTCCCATCAAACACTCCCAGGACAGGTACAGGTTGTTAGATACAGAGTAAAGCTCCCTCTACACTGTCCCATCAAACACTCCCAGGGCAGGTACACGGGTTAGATACAGAGTAAAGCTCCCTCTACACTGTCCCATCAAACACTCCCAGGGCAGGTACAGCACGGGTTAGATACAGAGTAAAGCTCCCTCTACACTGTCCCATCAAACACTCCCAGGGCAGGTACACGGGTTAGATACAGAGTAAAGCTCCCTCTACACTGTCCCATCAAACACTCCCAGGGCAGGTACAGCACGGGTTAGATACAGAGTAAAGCTCCCTCTACACTGTCCCATCAAACACTCCCAGGGCAGGTACAGCACGGGTTAGATACAGAGTAAAGCTCCCTCTACACTGTCCCATCAAACACTCCCAGGGCAGGTACAGCACGGGTTAGATACAGAGTAAAGCTCCCTCTACACTGTCCCATCAAACACTCCCAGGGCAGGTACATGGGGTTAGATACAGAGTAAAGCTCCCGCTACACTGTCCCATCAAACACGCCCAGGGCAGGTACAGGTTAGATACAGAGTAAAGCTCCCTCTACACTGTCCCATCAAACACTCCCAGGGCAGGTACAGGTTGTTAGATACAGAGTAAAGCTCCCACAGTGACTACATTTCAAAAGTACTTCATTGGCTGTAAAGCGCTTTGGGATCGTTTCAAGACCATGAAAGGCGCTATTGAAATGCAAGTTCTTCTCTTCTTTCCTACTTGAAGTGAAAGGGTGTGAGAAGTGCCCTGAGCCAGGTGGGATGTTTCCCCAGGTGCTGATGGAGAGGGGGAAGGGAGGAGTGTGTGGGGCGCTGGTGGGGTTACACACAACAGGCAGCAGTGGGCGGTCGATGGTTCAGGGAGCTCCCACTCGCTCCCTCAGCAGATTGCTGAGCTCCACTTACTGTCAGCATATGCCGGGTTGTTGTAGAAGATGCAGCCAGAGTTCCTGTTGTAACCGCACACCACAATGAAATGTCCCTGATAATCCGGCTTCCTGCAGAAACACTTCTGTCCGATGGGCAGGAGGCAGCAGAACTTGACCGGAGCTGAGCAGAGGTCACAGACCAGCAGGACCGCGTTGACCAGGACCACCACCACGTGTCCTTGGGCCAGGTGCTCCTGGATGGCCTGAATGGTGACCGACCTGTTTCAGGGACAGACAGAGATCACATCAGCCTCCAAGAAACGATTAAACACACAGACAGAATCCTATAGCCACCAACAAAAGATGGGAGACCCTTTCCCCACCCCCAGTGCCAGGCTTTGCCAAGAGTGGTGTCGCCAGTGCCCCATCCCCAGTGCCAGGTTTTGCTCTGGGTGGTGTAACCAGTGCCCCACGCCTAGTGCCCGGCTTTGCCCCGAATGGTGTCGCCAGTACCCCCAGTCCCAATCCCACCCCTAGTGCCCCTCCCCTAGTGCCCGGCTTTGCCCAGAGTGGTGTCGCCAGTGCCCCATCCCCAATCCCACTCCTAGTGCCCCTCCCCCAGTGCCCGGCTTTGCTCCAAGTGGTGTCGCCAGTACACCTGCGAGATCTGCCATTGCTCCGGGGAGACCACCCCTCAGCTCACCCACCAGGTCCCTGACTAATGTCTTCTTATTAAGTTTGTTTACATTGTTAACTGTGCTGAGCGCACTGGGGCCAGCATAGCACTTCCACAGTAACAGGTTCTGCTGCTAGTTCACAGTGAGGGTTCCCGACTGCTCTGGGACCTTCTATAGCCCACTGCTACCCCTCCCCAAGGACAATATCCTTTCAAAATGAAACAGGGGTCAAATTGACACGTTTTGTGTGTCAATGACTCACAAAAGCAAGCGGTGGAAATGAAACCAGACAATCATCAGTCGAGCAGGGACAGCCAGAACTATTTGTTCTCATTTTAAGATTGAAACGCTTGGTGGTGCCAATAGTAGGTCAGAGGATGGACCTAGTGTGACAGGAAGCAAGTATCCGATAGGAAGTTCACCCCGTGCACACATTACGTTGAACATATTACTGGGAACCTCCTGTGATCGGGCCACGGGCCAGGCTGAGCTTTTCGGAGGACGTGACTGTGGTTTGGTTTTGTACAGGGGCAGAAGGTTGCAGCAGTTGAGTATTGGTAAGGGAAGGGTTGCAAATGTTTGGGGCAGTTAGTCATTGGGGTACAGTAGCAGAATGGTTGAGGGGTGGAAGCAATAATTGGGTAGTCCATGTTTTGAGGGACTGGGGTACGGATTGGGGGTGTGTATGGGGAATGGATTAGTTCGATTATGGGCTGACCGGTAGAAAGAAAAGAACAATGGCGGGGGGGGGCCGCCACAGGCCTTCGAGGAAAATACCGTGGGGAAAGTGAGTGAGCGATGGAAGAGATCAGGACACATAGGAAACAAACAGGGCACATTACGGGCTTTAGAGAGAGAACCAGGAGTGAAGAAAGAACACAGAAAGGCAGCAGGCATTGGAAAGGATCAGGAGCTTTCAAAACAATGACGGGACCGGGGGGGGAGAATCCATGGGGCGGAGCAGGCTGGGGAAATGTACCTGTCGAGAGCATCTGCAGAACCTCGGGCTGTCCATACAGTGGAGATGGGGACACCAAGGGGAGGGGCAAGGAGGCCTGTCACATGATGCTCTCCAGCCAATGACCAGTAAATATGAGAGTGGTACTAAAGTGCCACCTAGCTGGGAGGTAGCAGGCCGCAATCGCCAACATTGAAGCGCTGGATCGTCGGGACCGGGGGTGACAAAATCGTGACACCAGGAAGTAAGTATGATAAACAGGAAGTGTGCACCAGAAGCAAGACTTTTAATACAATAGGTCAGTGTTCATAATACTCAGATAATTTGAAGAAACACACACACGACAATAACAGTTATCACAATCTGACATCATAGTATAGGCACACAGTTAAGACATAGCTCTTATTACACAAAGGATAGTGATCAGACATTGTGAACTGCATAACCCAGACATTTTGGAGCCTGGAACCTGCATGAGAACGCCAGCGGCAGATCGGGGCCATAAAAGGCGAGTGGCTCCTGGACCCCTTCAGGGAGCAGTGCGAGCCGGTGCAGGAGGGCGACGGCAGTGAAGAGGGAGACTGGATTGGACGCCACCATAACCCAGGTCGGTGACTGGAGCGTTAGCAAGTACAGCAGGAGCAGCGAGGTTGGAGCACAGAAGTAGAGGGATGTGATCGGGGCCCAGGAGAGCAGGGGCCCAGGGGCAGCCCACACTGCGATATGTGTGCACACTAGGTCCGTGCAACAGAGCTGGTCTCCAGTCGTCTTGGTTAACCCTTGCCACTGGACCAAGACCTAGCTCTGTCAAGCCCGCATGATGGCTGATGTACAACGGCCACCCCACGTTAAAAAATCCACGCATAGGCATCTTCCACCCTTCAACATGCAGTTCAGGACCTGGAATATTATGTCCTTCAATTAAACACCCGCGAACTCATTGAACACATCTCTTTTTGGCGTGGAAGCAAGTCATCCTCGATTCGAGGGACCGCCTAAGACAACGACAATAAAGGCCTTTAGAAACCAGCCAACAATGCTCATCTCTGACCAGTGTGTCCGACAGGGTTTTCTGCACAGTTACACACACTCAGAGAAATGTCTGTATAGCCAGGGACCAATCACAAGGAAACACTGGACTCACGAGCCAATCATGGGGAAAAACTGTGCAATATAGAGCCAATCACAGGGAGTGCTCCGTAACAAAAGATTCAATGTGTAATCAAAGGCCAATCGCCAGGGAACACTGTAATCTGACAACCAATCAAATGCTGTATCCAACGTACAGTAGGTACCTCAAAGCACCACCAACGCTGTCTCCGCAAAATCCTACAAGTCCATTGGAAGGATAGGCGTACCAACGTCAGTGCTCTCTCAGGTCAAGATTCCCAGCATCGAAGCATTGACCGCACTCGATCAGCTCCGATCGACGGGCCACATTGTCCGCATGTCCGATACTAGACTCCCAAAACAAACGCTCTACTCGGAGCTCTGCCATGGCAAGAGAGTCCCAGGAGGGTAGAGAAAACGCTTCAAGGACACCCTCAAAGCCTCCTTGAAAAAGTGCAACATGCCCACCGACTCTTGGGAATCCCTGGCCCGAGACTGCTCAAAGTGGAGGAGAAGCATCCGAGAAGGTGTCGAACACATTATAGTTTCTTCGCCAGGAGCACGCAGAAGCCAAGTACAAACAGCGGAAGGATCGGACGGCAACCCAAGCACCCCACCCACCCATCCCTCCCTTCAACCACCACCTGCCCCACCTGTGAGAGACTGTAGGTCCCGCATTGGACTCATCCGCCACCTGAGAACTCAGTGTGGAAGCAAGTCATCCTCGACCCCAGGGTACTGCCTAAGAAGTGAGTATACTGGAGTTCCTTATGTACTCCCATTTATTGAAGGCTTTATTCAGTTTTTTCAGTCGTGTTAACATACTGAGAAAGGCAAAAAAAATAACAAACTGCCATTTATCTGAATAAATTGGTGTTTATTTGTGAAAACTGATGAGAGTTAAGCGCTCTCGCCTGCCCAAACACCACCTCTAACTTCATCAACCAAACTGCCTACTTCCCACACCCGCCACTTTGGGGCCCCTCCCCTCGGAGTGCCACTGCCAATTTCCGCACCCTGTAAATGAAGCAGTCCACCTCAGTTATCCTGGTGTCTCGGTAAAGTTACGCAGCTCCCTACCTCTTCTCTACCTGAACGCCGCTCGCTTGTGCACGAGCAAACAGCTGATTGACCCGGTCCTCCTCACTGTCGAAATGTTTCCGATAGAACGACTGAGGAAAGGAAAGGAAAGCATTCAGGTCAGTTCTCTAAGAGAAACGATAGTCCATCAAGCCCCATGAGCTAGCTGGCCAGATACGGAGTGCCAACTCATTGCGCGAAACAAGTAGATTTATCTATTACATGGGTATCGGCCACACTTCCTGCCCACAAGTGTTACTTTTTATGTCAACACTTAGAATGGAAACTTATGTAAACATTTAGAATGGGATTTTCTATGTAAACATTCTATAATGGGAAAACCATATGTAAACATTGCACCATTATCGTTTGTCGATGAACCGATCAAATCACTCAAAATTCTTCTTGAAAAATGAGTCCACCATTTCTTAGGTGAAGTTATTAATGTCAAAATAATGTTTTAAACAAAATTAAAAAGTAACACCATTAAATTGATGCATTATTTTGTGTTTCTTAATGCCTTAAGGTTTTTATTTCAAGACATTAGCCTGTCACAGAAGTGTGTGCCTTGGCTGGAGGCTGCAGTTTCTACAACATGTGCCTGGAGTACATGCAACTTGTCCAATGCCCCTGCACCCCATCGATACACCAACAGCCAATGGACGGGAGAGGGTGACGGGGGTGGGTGGGGGAGAGAGAGAGACTGGTTGCGGGGGGGGGGGGGGGGCAAAAATTTGGCAGATGGAGTATAATGTTGGAGAGTGTGAGGTCATGCACTTTGGCAGAAAAAAATCAGAGTAAGTTATTTAAATGGAGAAAGATTGTAAAGTGATGCAGTACAGCGGGTACGCGCGGGCGGGTGAGGGGGCGCGGGCGGGGCCGATGGGAGGGAGGGGGGCTGACAGAGGGAAGGGAGCTGACAGAGGGAGAGACAGATGATGGTTTGACTAATAGTGATGTAATGATGTAATTCCCAGATTGTAAAGTGTTTGAGAGCATCCTTTGGACGTGCATAAATGCAAGTCATTGGCCCTCTCTAATAACTGCAATGAGACTGACAATTCCATCGTCAAACATATTCACCCAGGAGAACGGTGTGGAATCCTCCCCAGCCCCAACAAAATGGAGGATCGTTTGAAGTACAGAAAAGTTCCCGGATGAGACAACACTGAGGTAGAAATAATTCAGTCAGCAGGGAAGGTCAGAGTGCAGGCTCCCTGAATTTGTGCGAGACACTACGGTCAAATTTGGGATGGATTCTAACATCAAACGGGGACTGAACAACTGGAGCAATTTACATAGTATTCGTGAGAATCTCGATTTTGTAAATTGAGAAGAGGAAGGTGGTGAGAGTGTGAGAGAGCGCGAGAGGAGTCTCCATCCGTCACTCAACTCCTCAGTGTAATGCTGACTGCAGCCACTAGGATTTTGCTCAGTGACACAAACATTGGTGTTAAATGAAGCCCCCTGTAAGTAACCTTAGATTTATTGTTGTGATGCTGTGGATATTAACACTGAATGTATGGCACAAGCAATTTGGCCCTGGGGTTGTGAGCAATCGCGGATTGGAACAAATAACTTGACTGGTTAGAATAACTAGAAGCTTACAATTCTGTCTTTGGTTCCCTGTGGATGTTCTAACATTTAATGATTCATTCCATGGTACAATAGCTAAAGCCACTTGATCAGTGTGAACATCAATAACTGATAACAAGCATCTGAAGGCCAAGGATGGCCTGTCTGACTCCATCCTTGGAAGGATCAGGGAAGGAGAGATGGGCCTTCAGAAAGTAACAAGAAAGATATGTGGAGAGGAAGGTTTCATCCAAGAGTTGAGACAAAGAACTCGACATCTCATAAGTTAAATGGTCCTGTGTGTTATTTTATGCCAGGCCCACCCCTAAAAAGAGAATAAAGAGATTTTCAGGGCAGACGGTGCAGAGAAGAGCTGTTTGTGCCCACTGTCCGATCGGGACCACTACCAGCTACTTGTCACGGTCGTATGTCTGCTATGTCTATCCTGATTGTGTGATGTGTTTGACTATATTTGAACTACCGCTCTTTAGCAAACTGCCTTATGACTCCCAAGTCCCTTTGAGTGATGATCTGTGACTCCCAAGTCCCTTTGGGTGACCTGTGATCCTAATCTGACAGGGTGGGAAGAGAACGCTCAACCTGAACACCAAGTCCCATCAGAAGTTGAGAGCGTGGGATGAGGACAGGGTCAGAGTCCATGGTCGAATAGCCTGTCTTCACACATAAGCTGAGGTAAGATGAGCGAGGTGCCAGGGAGCTGCAGTACCAGTGGAACCATACCCCACCCCAGCAAGAGGCAGTACCATCAAGAGAGGAGGGGACTGCAACTGGAGAAAGACAGACTTCTGTTATGGCCTTAGATTAGCAACGTAGTGTCAGGAAGGGGCGAGAATATCTCGGAGTGGGAGGGGACCATTGGACAGTAAGTGTGCGCAGAGAGAATAATTGCGAGCTCACCTGATAGCGATAGCCCTTGTCCACTCCCAGGGTCTGTGTGCAGAACCTGTGCATAACACCAAACTGTTGCATCAGGTAAGCCAGGTCGATGGTCCAGACACTTTCATTGAGCTGCAGTCTCCAGTAGGCAGTCTGGAAATCGTCCTCACTCACAGGATGGAGGTACCTTTACACGGGTGAGACAGAGAAAGGGTTACAGCCCAGAGTTACCAGTGACTGTACAATGCCCAGTTAAAGTTCAGACAATGTGAGCCAGCCAGACTGGGCTTTCCCCTGTGCTATGTTCATGAAAGGCTCTATGATTAAACTCCTGTATTAAATAGGGATTGTAGCACATCAGCAGGAGATTTAAATTGCTCCCCGACCTAGAGGGTGGAACCTTGCAGTTCCTCATCCATGGCCACTCTTCACCAGGAGCCCAGAGGGTGAGCGGAGACACCGGGGGGGGGGGGGAACACAGCTCAGCCTCATCCTGTCCTTCCCCCACCCCACGCACTTCCCGACAGTGGCCTCAATAACGAGCAGGAATGAAAACCCAGGCGGATTTCTCCCCTCCTGGTCCATGGGAGTCGAGGCCAATGCTGGAACCCCTGGTGTGATGGGCTCGGAGTGCAGGCTAAAGACTGGATGTGGGCCCATGTACTACCCCGTGTGGGGCCTGTACATGCCCAGCCGGTGTGGCCTTCCCCAGTGTTTTACTGAAAGGGGGGTGGGGGAACCTTCACCAAAATGGCCAATCTTCATCTCTGAGCCCAGCCACACTAAGAATATTCAGCCATGGAGGGGAGCTTCACAATCGCTGCTCTTCACCCAATGTCCAGACACGGTAGTCAGCAGGGGGCGGGGGTCACTGGACAGCCACGGGGTGGGGTGGCGGAGGGGTCACTGGGCAACTGCGGGGTTGCACTTGTTTTCTGCATGCTCTCGGCGACGATACTCAAGAAGCTCAGCATGCTCCCGGATTGCACTTCCTCCACTTAGGGCGGTCTTTAGCCAGGGACTCCCAGGTGTCAGTGGGGATGTTGCACTTTATCAGAGAGGCTTTGAGGGTGTCCTTGTAAAGTTTCCTCTGCCCAACTTTGGCTTGCTTGCTTTGGGAGTCTTGTGTTTGGCATGCAAACAATGTGGCCCACCCAGCAGAGCTGATCAAATGAGGTCAGTGCTTCAATACTGGGGATGTTGGCCTGGTTGAGGACGCTAATGTTGGTGTATCTGTCCTCCCAGGGGATTTGTAGGATCTCGCTGAGCCATCGTTGGTGGTATTTCTCCAGCGACTTGAGCAATGTTACGGAGGGGGAAATAGGTGGTATTAGTTATGCCGTGGATATGTGGCCGGAAGCTCATTTCAGGGTCAAATATGACACCAAGGTTACGAACAGTCTGGTTCAGCCTCAGACAAATGCGAGGGAGAGGGATGGAGTCAGTGGCTAGGGAACGGAGTTTGTGGCGGGGACCAAAGACACTGGCTTCGGGCTTCCCAATATTTAACTGGAGAACATTTCTGCTCATTCAGTTCTGGATGTCGGACAAGCAGTCTGACAATTTAGAGACTGTGGAGGGGTTGAGAGAAATGGTGGTGAGGTAGAGCTGGGTGTCATCAGTGCACATGTGGAAACTGGCGCTATGTTTTTGGATGATGTCACCAAGGGGCAACATGTAGATGAGAAATAGGAGGGGGCCAAGGATAGATCCTTGGGGGACACCAGAGGCAACGATGCGGGGACGGGAAGAGAAGCCATTGCAGGAGATTCTCTGGCTACGATTAGACAGATAAGAATGGAACCAGGCGCGATGGTGGAGAGGTGTTGGAGGAGGATGGAGTGGGCAGCTCTTTGGTAGAGCTATCCAATTAATCCCACTCCCCTGCTCTTTCCCCATAGCCCTGTAAATGTTTTCCTTCAAGTATTTATCCAATTTGATAGTTGTCACTAAATCTGTTCCTATCTAGGGAAATCAGGGATAGTATTAAAGCCAAGGAAATGGCATACAAATTGGCCAGAAATAGCAGCGAACCTGGGGACTGGGAGAAATTTAGAACTCAGCAGAGGAGGACAAAGGGTTTGATTAGGGCAGGGAAAATGGAGTACGAGAAGAAGCTTGCAGGGAACATTAAGGTGGATTGCAAAAGTTTCTATAGGTATGTAAAGAGAAAAAGGTTAGTAAAGACAAACGTAGGTCCCCTGCAGTCAGAATCAGGGGAAGTCATAACGGGGAACAAAGAAATGGCAGACCAATTGAACAAGTACTTTGGTTCAGTATTCACTAAGGAGGACACAAACAACCTTCCGGATATAAAAGTGGTCAGAGGGTCTATTAAGGAGGAGGAACTGAGGGAAATCTTTATTAGTCGGGAAATTGTGTTGGGGAAATTGATGGGATTGAAGGCCGATAAATCCCCAGGGCCTGATGGACTGCATCCCAGAGTACTTAAGGAGGTGGCCTTGGAAATAGCGGATGCGTTGACAGTCATTTTCCAACATTCCTTTGACTCTGGATCAGTTCCTATCGAGTGGAGGGTAGCCAATGTAACCCCACTTTTTAAAAAAGGAGGGAGAGAGAAAGCAGGGAATTATAGACCGGTCAGCCTGACCTCAGTAGTGGGTAAAATGATGGAATCAATTATTAAGGATGTCATAGCAGCGCATTTGGAAAATGGTGACATGATAGGTCCAAGTCAGCATGGATTTGTGAAAGGGAGATCATGCTTGACAAATCTTCTGGAATTTTTTGAGGATGTTTCCAATAAAGTGGACAAAGGAGTACCAGTTGATGTGGTATATTTGGACTTTCAGAAGGCTTTCGACAAGGTCCCACACAGGAGATTAATGTGCAAAGTTAAAGCACATGGGATTGGGGGTAGTGTGCTGACGTGGATTGAGAACTGGTTGTCAGACAGGAAGCAAAGAGTAGGAGTAAATGGGTACTTTTCAGAATGGCAGGCAGTGACTAGTGGGGTACCGCAGGGTTCTGTGCTGGGGCCCCAGCTGTTTACATTGTACATTAATGATTTAGACGAGGGGATTAAATGTAGTATCTCCAAATTTGCGGATGACACTAAGTTGGGTGGCAGTGTGAGCTGCGAGGAGGATGCTATAAGGCTACAGAGTGACTTGGATAGGTTAGGTGAGTGGGCAAATGCGTGGCAGATGAAGTATAATGTGGATAAATGTGAGGTTATCCATTTTGGTGGTAAAAACAGAGAGACAGACTATTATCTGAATGGTGACAGATTAGGAAAAGGGAAGGTGCAACGAGACCTGGGTGTCATGGTACATCAGTCATTGAAGGTTGGCATGCAGGTACAGCAGGCGGTTAAGAAAGCAAATGGCATGTTGGCCTTCATAGCGAGGGGATTTGAGTACAGGGGCAGGGAGGTGTTGCTACAGTTGTACAGGGCCTTGGTGAGGCCACACCTGGAGTATTGTGTACAGTTTTGGTCTCCTAACTTGAGGAAGGACATACTTGCTATTGAGGGAGTGCAGCGAAGATTCACCAGACTGATTCCCGGGATGGTGGGACTGACCTATCAAGAAAGACTGGATCAACTGGGCTTGTATTCACTGGAGTTCAGAAGAGTGAGAGGGGACCTCATAGAAACGTTTAAAATTCTGACGGGTTTGGACAGGTTGGATGCAGGAAGAATGTTCCCAATGTTGGGGAAGTCCAGAACCAGGGGTCACAGTCTAAGGATAAGGGGTAAGCCATTTAGGACCGAGATAAGGAGAAACTTCTTCACCCAGAGAGTGGTGAACCTGTGGAATTCTCTACCACAGGAAGTGGTTGAGGCCAATTCACTGAATATATTCAAAAGGGAGTTAGATGAAGTCCTTACTACTCGGGGGATCAAGGGGTATGGCGTGAAAGCAGGAAGTGGGTACTGAGGTTTCATGTTCAGCCATGAACTCATTGAATGGCGGTGCAGGCTAGAAGGGCTGAATGGCCTGCTCCTGCACCTATTTTCTATGTTTCTATGCACTTCCTTTAAAATTGTACCATTTAATTCAGCGTCTGTCCTCATTCTTCCAACCAAAGTGCATCACTTCACACTTCTCTGCAATTGAATCTGCCACATGTCTGCCTATTTCACCAGTCTGTCACTATACTCCTCATTGTTAATATATATAACTTGGAAATGTAGTAAATAAAAAGTTGATACCGCCCCCTGGGGAACACTGTATACTTCCCTCCGGTCTGATAAACAACCTTTCACCATTCCTCTCTGCTTTCTGCCCCTTGGCCAATTACCCACCCTGCCACTGATCCCTTCAATCCCAAGGGGTTACTGACTGGTGGTAGATATTTGTTCTGTAAATATACACGTGAAGTTTATGGGAACGGTGGCACATTGGTTATGTTACTGATGCGGAGACGCAAGTTCAAATCCCACCGCGGCAGCTGGCGAATTTAAATTCAGTTCATTCAATAAATCTGGAATAAAAATCGAGTGTGACCCTGAAACTACCAGATCTAGTTCACTCATGTCCTTCGAGGAAGGAAATCTGCCGCCCTTACCCAGTCTGGGCCTATATGTGACTCCAGACCCACAGCAATGTCATTGACTTTTAGCTGCCCTCTGAAATGGCCGAGCAAGCCACCCAGTTGTAACAAACTGCTACAAGAAACAATAAGAATAAAACCGGATGGACCACCTGGCATTGACCTTGGCATCAGCTATGGACAAAACAGCACACCCAGCTCAGTCGACCCTGCAAAGTCCTCCTCACTAACATCTAGGTATTTGTGCCAGCGGGGAGCCAGGAGGCGGAGCGGGATGTTGCTGAGGCCGATAAGAGGCCCAACAGGATCGTCGGCAGTTCGAGAGGCTAGCCGATGCAGCTGCAGCAGGGAGGAAAAAACAAGTAGGAGGAAATCGAAAGGTGACGTCACAGCCAAGGGGGTAAGTGATTGGTAATAAGTTTTTCTTTTTCTTTTCTTTATCAGTAAGTAACCTTTAGCATTATTGTTGCAAATTTAAGTTTATCTAAGGGTTAAGTCATGGCAGGAGAGCTCGGACACGTGTTTCTTCCTCCTGTACTATGTGGGAACTCAGGGACGCTTCCGGTGTCCCCAACGACTACGTGTGCGAAAAGTGTATCCGCCTGCAGCTCCTGACAGACCGCATTGCAGCACTGGAGCTGCGGGTGGATTCACTCTGGAGCATCCACGATGCTGAGAATGACGTGAATAGCACGTTTAGTGAGTTGGTCTTACTGCAGGAAAAGGGTATACAGCCAGATAGGGAATGGGTGACCAACAGGAAAAGCAGTGCAAGGAAGGTAGTGCAGGGGTCCCCTGTGGTCATCCCCCTGCAAAACAGATACACCGCTTTGGGTACTGTTGAGGGGGATGACTCATCAGGGGAGAGCAGCAGCAGCCAAGTTCATGGCACCGTGGGTGGCTCTGCTGCACAGGAGGGCAGGAATAAGAGTGGGAGAGCGATAGTGATAGGGGATTCGATTGTAAGGGGAATAGATAGACGTTTCTGCGGCCGCAACCTAGACTCCAGGATGGTATGTTGCCTCCCTGGTGCAAAAATCAAGGATGTCTCGGAGCGGGTGCAAGGCATTCTGAAAAGAGAGGGTGAACAGTCAGTTGTCGTGGTACATATAGGTACCAATGATATAAGTTAAAAAAAAAGGGATGAGGTCCTACAAGACGAATTTAGGGAGCTAGGAGCTAAATTAAAAAGTAGGACCTCAAAAGTAGTAATCTCAGGATTGCTACCAGTGCCACAGGCCAGTCAGAGTAGGAATCGCAGGATAGCTCAGATGAATACGTGGCTTGAGCAGTGGTGCAGAAGGGAGGGATTCAAATTCCTGGGGCATTGGAATCGGTTCTGGGGGAGGTGGGACCAGTACAAACCAGACGGTCTGCACCTGGGCAGGACCAAAACCAATGTCCTAGAGGGAGTGTTTGCTAGTGCTGTTCGGGAGGAGTTAAACTAATATGGCAGGGGGATGGGAACCTATGCAGGGAGACAGAGGGAAGTAGAATGGGGGCAGAAGCAAAAGATAGAAAGAAGAAAAGTAAAAGTGGAGGGCAGTGAAACCTAAGGCAAAAAGCAAAACGGGCCACATTACAGCAAAATTCTAAAGGGGCAAAGTGTGTTAAAAAGACAAGCCTGAAGGCTCTGTGCCTCAATGCGAGGAGTATTCGGAATAAGGTGGACAATTAACTGCACAGATAGCAGTTAACGGGTATGATGTAATTGGCATCACAGAGACATGGCTCCAAGGTGACCAAGGCTGGGAACTCAACATCCAGGGATATTCAACATTTAGGAAGGATAGACAGAAAGGAAAAGGAGGCGGGTGGCATTGCTGGTTAAAGAGGAAATTAATGCAATAATAAGGAAGGACATTAGCTTGGATGATGTGGAATCGGTATGGGTGGAGCTGCGGAATACCAAGGGGCAGAAAACGCTAGTGAGAGTTGTGTACAGACCAGCAAACAGTAGTAGTAAGGTTGGGGACAGCATCAAACAAGAAATTAGGGACATACAATAAAAGGTACAGCAGTTGTCATGGGTGACTTTAAGCTACATATTGATTGGGCTAACCAAACTGGTAGCAATGCGGTGGAGGAGGATTTCCAGGAGTGTATTCGGGATGGTTTTCTAGACCAATATGTCGAGGAACCAACCAGGGAGCTGGCCATCCTAGACTGGGTGATGTGTAATGAGGAAGGACTAATTAGCAATCTTGTTTTGAGAGACCCCTTGGGGAAGAGTGACCATAACATGGTAGAATTCTTTATTAGGATGGAGAGTGACAGTTAATTCAGAAATTAGCATCCTGAACTTAAGGAAAGGTAACTTCGATGGTTTGAGGCGTGAATTGGCTAGAATAGACTGGCAAATTATACTTAAAGGGTTGACGGTGGATAGGCAATGGCAAACATTTAAAGATTAAACATTTATGGATGAACTTCAGCAATTGTGCATCCCTGTCTGGAATAAAAATAAAACGGGAAGGTGGCTCAACCGTGGCTAACAAGGGAAATTAAGGATAATGTTAAATCCAAAGAAGAGGCATATAAATTGGCCAGAAAAAGCAACAAACTTGAGGACTGGGAGAAATTTGGAATTCAGCAGAGGAGGACAAAGGGTTTAATTAAGAGGAAGAAAATAGAGTACGAGAAGAAGCTTGCCGGGAACATAAAAACTGACTGTAAAAGCTTCTACAGATATGTGAAGAGAAAAAGATTAGTGAAGACAAACGTAGGTCCCTTGCAGTCAGATTCAGTGAATTTATAATGGGAACAAAGAAATGGCAGACCAATTGAACAAATACTTTGGTTCTGTCTTCACGAAGGAAGACACAAATAACCTTCCGGATGTACTAGGGGACCGAGGGTCTAGTAAGAAGGAGGAACTGAAGGATATCCTTATTAGGCGGGAAATTGTGTTAGGGAAATTGATGGTGTTGAAAACCGATAAATCCCTGGGGCCTGATAGTCTGCATCCCAGAGTACTTAAGGAAGTGGCCCTAGAAATAGTGGATGCATTGGTGATCATTTTCCAACAGTCTATCGACTCAGGATCAGTTTCTATGGGCTGGAGGGTAACACCTCTTTTTAAAAAGGGAGAGAGAGAAAGTGGATAATTATAGACCGGTTAGCCTGACATCAGTAGTGGGGAAAATGTTGGAATCAATTATTAAGGATGAAATAGCAGCGCATTTGGAAAGCAGTGACAGGATCGGTCCAAGTCAGCATGGATTTATGAAAGGGAAATCATGCTTGACAAATCTTCTGGAATTTTTTGAGGATGTAACTAGTAGAGTGGACAAGGGAGAACCAGTGGATGTGGTGTATTTGGACTTTCAAAAGGCTTTTGACAAGATCCCACACATGAGATTGGTGTGCAAAATCAAAGCACATGGTATTGGGGGTAATGTACTGACATGGATAGAGAACTAGTTGGCAGACAGGAAGCAGAGAGTCGGGATAAACGAGTCCTTTTCAGAATGGCAGACAGTGATTAGTGGGATGCCGTAGGGCTCAGTGCTGGGACCCCAGCTCTTTACAATATACATCAATGATTTGGATGAAGGAATTGAGTGTAATATCTCCAAGTTTGCAGATGACACTAAACTGGGTGGTGGTGTGAGCTGTGAGGGGGACGCTAAGAGGCTGCAGGGTTACTTAGACAGGTTAGGTGAGTGGGCAAATGCATGGTAGATGCAGTATAATGTGGATAAATGTGAGGTTATCCACTTTGGTGGCAAAAACACGAAGGCAGAATATTATCTGAATGGTGGCAGAGTAGGAAAAGGGGAGGTGCAATGAGACCTGGGTGTCATGGTTCATCAGTCATTGAAAGTTGGCATACAGGTACAGCAGGCGGTGAAGAAGGCAAATAGTATGTTGGCCTTCATAGCTAGGGGATTTGAGTATAGGAGCAGGGAGGTCTTACTGCAGTTGCACAGGGCCTTGGTGAGGCCTCACCTTGAATATTGTGTTCAGTTTTGGTCTCCAAATCTGAGGAAGGACGTTCTTGCTATTGAGGGAGTGCAGCGAAGGTTCACCAGACTGATTCCCGGGATGGCTGGACTGACATATGTGGAGAGACTGGATCAACTGGGCCTTTATACATTGGTGTTTCGAAGGATGAGAGGGGATCTCATAGAAACATACAAGATTCTGACGGGACGGGACAGGTTAGATGCGGGTAGATTGTTCCCGATGTTGGGAAAGTCCAAAACCAGGGGACATAGTCTTAGGATAAGGGGTAAGCCATTTAGGACTGAGATGAGGAGAAACTTCTTCACTCAGAGTTGTTAACCTGTGGAATTCCCTGCTGCAGAGAGTCGTTGAGCCAGTTCTTTGGATATATTCAAGAGGGAGTTAGATATTGCCCTTACGGCTAAGGGGATCAAGGGGTATGGAGAGAAAGCAGGAAAGGGGTACTGAGGGAATGATCAGCCATGATCTTATCGAATGGTGGTGCAGGCTCGAAGGGCCGAATGGCCTACTCCTGCACCTATTTTCTATGTTTCGAATTGGGAGAGCTGTCCCATAGACTAGTCAAGCAACAGCTTGATATCATCATACTCATAGAATCATACCTTTCAGCCAATGTCCCAGACTCCTCCATCTCCATCACTGGGTATGTGCTGTGCCACCGGCAGCACAGACACACCAGGGGTGGCAGCACAGTGGTATACAGTCGGGAGGGAGTAGCTCTGGGAGTCCTCAACGTCGAGTCCCCATGAAATCTCATGGCTTCAGGTCAAACATGGGCAAGGAAACCTCCTGCTGATTACCACCTACCGCCCTCCCTCAGCTGATCAATCAGTACTCCTCCATGTTGAACACCACTTGGAAGAAGCACTGAGAGTAGCAAGGGCACAGATTGTACTCTGGGTGGGGGACTTCAATGTTCATCACCAAGAATGGCTCAGTAACACCACTACACACCGAGCTGGCTGAGTCTTGAAGGACATAAGCTGCCAGACTGGGCCTGCGGCCAATAGAGAGAGAACACGAGAGAAAAACCTACTTGATCTCGTTCTCACCAATCTACCTGTTGTAGATGCATGTGTCCATGACAGCATTGGTAGCAGTGACCACCGCACAGTCCTTGTGGAGACGAAGACCCATCTTCACACTGAGGACACCCTCCATCGTGTTGTGTGGCACTACCACCATGATAAATGGGATAGATTCACAACAGATCTCGCAGCTCAAAACTGGGCAACCATGAGGCGCTGTGGGCAATCAGCAGCAGAATTGTATTCCACCACAATCTGTAACTTCATGGCCCGGCATATCCCTCACTCTACCATTACCATCAGCCAGGGGACCAACACTGGTTCAATGAGTGTAGGCGAGCATGCCAGGAGCAGCTCCAGGTGTACCTAATAATGAGCCAACCTGGGGAAGCTGCAACACAGGACTACATCCACGCTAAACAGCGGGTGCAGCATGCTATAGACAGGAGTAAGCGATCCTATAACCAACGGATCAGATCAAAGCTCTGCAGTCCTGCCACATCCAGTCGTGAATGGTGGTGGATAATTAAACAACTAACGGGAGGAGGAGGCTCCATGAATATCCCCATCCTCAATGATGGCGGAGCCCAGCATTTGAGTGCAAAAGACAAGGCTGGAGCGTTTGCAACCATCTTCAGCCAGGAGTACCGAGTGGATGATCCAGATCGGCCTCCTCCGGAGGTCCCCGCCATCACAGAAGCCAGTCTTGAGCCAATTCGATTCACTCCACGTGATATCAAGAAACGGCTGAGCGCACTGGATACAGCGAAGGCTATGGGCCACGACAACATCCCGGCTGTCGTGCTGAAGACTTATGCTCCAGAACGAGCCGTGCCTCTAGCCAAGCTGTCCCAGTACAGCTACAACACTGGCATCTATCCGACAATGTGGAAAACGGCCCAGGTTTGTCCTGTCCACAAAAAGGACAGTAGCAAAGTATTGCCAGAGGACTGGCGGATAGCTAAGGTAATACCTATATTTAAGAAGGGGGATAGAACATGTACAGGGAATTAAAGACCAGTCAGCTTAACATCGGTGGTAGGAAAAATAATGGAATCCTACTGAAGGAGAAAATAGAAGAACATTTAGAAAGCAAATATATAATAACGAATAGTCAGCATGGATTTCAAAAGGGAAAGTCTTGCTTGACCAACCTCACTGAATTTTTTGAAGAGGTAACACAGAGAGTAGACAATGGTAATGCAGTAGATGTAATTTATCTAGATTTTCAAAAGGCCTTTGATAAGATACCCCATATGATGATGAGACAAGCATATGAGGGAAAATGCAACAGAGGGTTATACTGATAGATTTAGATGAGGAAAGACGGGAGGAGGCTCAAGTGGAGTGGTTGGGCCGAATGGCCTGTTTCTGTGGCGTTTATCCTGTGTAATCCTATGACTGGAAAATTGCAAATGTTACACACTTGTTCAAAAAAGGGTTGTAAGGATAAACCCAGCAACTACAGGCCAGTCAGTCTAACCTCAGTAGAGAGGAAGCTTTTCGAACCTGTAATCAGGGAAAAAATTAACTGTCACTTGAATAGATGTAGATTAATTAAGGAAAACCAGCAGAGATTTGTTAAAGGCAAATCGTGGTTAACCAATGTGATTGAGTTTTTTGATGCAGTAACAGAGAGGGTTGATGAGGGCAATGTGGTTGACGTGGTGTATATGGATTTCCAAAAGGCGTTTGACAAAGTGCCGCATAACACGCTTGCAGCAAAGTTGAAGCCCGTGGAATAAAAGGGCCAGTGGCAGCATGGGTACGGAATTGTCTCAGTGACAGGAAACAGAGAGTAGTGGTGAACGGTTGTTTTTCAGACTGGAGGAAGGTATACAGTGGTGTTCCCCAGGGGTCGGTACTGGGACCACTGCCTTTCGTGATATATATTAATGACTTGAATGTGGGTGTACAGGGCACAATTTCAACATTTGCCGATGACACAAAACTTGGAAGTATAGTGAACAATGAGGAGGGTAGTGATAGACTTCAAGAAGACAGACAGGCTGGTGGAATGGACGGACACGTGGCAGATGAAATTTAACACAGAAAAGTGCAAAATGATACATTTTGCTAGAAAGAATGAGGAGAGGCAATATAAACTAAAGGGTACAATTCTGAAGGGGGTGCATGAACAGAGAGACCTGGGGGTATATGTGCACAAATCATTGGAAGATAGCAGGGCAGTTTGAGAAAGCGGTTAAGAAGGTTTACGGGATCCTGGACTTCATAAATAGAGGTATAGAATACAAAAAAGCAAGGAAGTTATGAACAACCTGTATAAAACACTGGTTCAGCCTCAACTGGAGTATTGTGTCCAATTCTGGGCACTGCACTTTAGGAAGGATGTGAAGCCTTAGAGAGGGTGCAAAAAAGATTTATAAGAATGGTTCCAGGGATGAGGGACTTCAGTTACGTGGATAGACTGGAGAAGCTGGGATTGTTCTCCTTCGAGCAGTGAAGATTGAGAGCAGATTTGATCGAGGTGTTCAAAATCATGAGGGGTCTGGACAGAGTAGAGAGAAACTGTTCCCATTGGTAGCAGGGTCGAGAACCAGAGGACACAGATTTAAGGAGATTGGCAGAAGAACCAAAGGCGGCGCAAGAAAAAATATTTTTATGCAGCGAGTGGTTAGGATCTGGAATGCGCTGCCCGAGAGGGTGGTGGAGGAAGACACGATCGTGCCTTGGATAAATACCTGAAGGAAAATAATTTGCAGGGCTACGGGGAAAGGGACTAGCTGAGAGCCGGCACGGGCTCGACGGGCCAAATGGCCTTCTTCTGTGCTATAAATATTCGATGATTCTATGAAATCCAATCCGGCCAATTACCACCCCATCAGTCTACTCTTAATCATCAGCAAAGTGATGGAAGGTATCATCGACAGTGTTATCCAACGGCACTTACTCACCAATAACCTGCTCACTGAACAGAAAACAGCGAGTAGGGATAAATGGGTCATTTTCAGGTTGACAAACTGGGCCACGGGGATCAGTGTTGGGGCCTCAACTATTTACAATCTATATTAGTGACTTGGATGAAGGGACCGAGTGTAATGTAGCCAAATTTGCTGATGATACAAAGATGGGTGGGAAAGCAAGTTGTGAGGAGGACACTGCAAAGGGATATAGATAGGCTAAGTGAGTGGGCAAACATTTGACAGACGGAGTATAATGTGGGAAAATGTGAGGTTCCATTTTGGTCTGAAAAATAAAAATAAAAAAGTAAATTATTATTTAAATGGGGAGAGATTACAAAATGCTTCAGTACGGAGGGATCTGGGGCCCTTGTACATTGAAGGAATGCAAAATTCACAAAAAACCCCCGTGTTTGGGCTCATTCGAAAGGAAATTTAATTTGGGACTATCTACCGAAAAGTTTGGAACTCTAAAGTGCTTATGGAAGAAAGTTCGAACTTTAATAGAATGATGAACTTTTACAAGACAAATTCAGGGCTGTGGGCGGACCTACGGAGCTAGCAAGAGACAGTCTAATTAAGTAAAGCTACCTGGGTGTGAGAACTGAGTTAACCTATCTGGAAGAATGAGTATTTGAAAATCCTTCTCCACAAGAGACAGTACCATCACAATATCACCCAGAGGTAACGCCCCATCAACATGGGTCTGGACAAACCATTTTCAGCATATACATCACAAAGAGGCCCAATCCAGCCTGTATGCAAAAGACTAAGCAAAAAAGGATATTGCAATTACCAAACTAATATTTCCATCAGGAAGCAGTTTTCGAACATCAACCCACCCAAGACATATCAACTTTTAACGAGCCCAACAAAATATTACAAAGAAGAACCAAGCCCGCCAAAATTATACAAAGGATTTTGAAGAGATTTGGGGCCAAGATTAGAACACTGAAATGGTATAACTGGCCACTGTTTTCAACAGAGGTGAGAGGGCTGGTTGCTAGGTAGCTACAAGGCGGCTGCTACTACCTCACCAAGACAAGGAGAGAAACCAACCTGACAGTTGTAAACTAACTTTTCCAGCCTCGAAGTCCTGAAGGAAGGAAGAACATCACCATCTACCATTAACTATCAAAAGGATTGGTCAGCATAAGTCCCTGCCTGCTCTGGAGTCTAACCTAGTTAGAATTAGGTATTGGGAGGTGGGAGGTATAATCTTACTGCAACCCCCTTTGAATGTGTAGTGTATGGTACTTTATTGGAGTAATTATGTTTGACCTTGTACCTTTCCTTGTACTGTCCTTTATTAGAGTGATTGTAAGTTTGGCCATGTATTTTCTTACTAGAGTAATAAGCCTGTATTACTTTGACTGTAATAAAACCAAGTTCTTTGCATCAAACTAGTGTCCTCTGCACTTTTGTCACGCCCCCCCCAAATAAATCCAGGAGTACAGAACCCAAGGGAGGGGGAGCGATTCGAAACTGCTCAAGTTGGTCAGGAGGTAACCTGACCCCCTCATAGAGACCACACACACACCCCACCCCCTTACAAAATGGCGACCACGGCAGGACTCTGGTACACAGGGTGTGATGTGGAGAGCGCTGGTTTGGGGCAAAGAACCAAAATGGAAGAGAGGATTTCCTCCTATGTGTATAAGAAGGTCAATGTCACTAAGGAATGGGTGCTTAGTCTATTGCGGACTGAACGTCCAGCTGACGCTGCAGCCCAGTGGACAGCAAGTAAAGATCACAAAGAAGCAGTAGAGAAGGCAATCTGGTTGGTCTGTCTACAGCGATAGGTCAAACTGCTGGACAGAATGAATGAAACATTACAGACAGAGTTATGGGAATGCGCAGAGAACTATCAGGAAAGGGTTATGTCAGAAGAAAGATTATCAGGAGAACTCCGTAATCTAAAACAGGAAAGGACCCAAATAATGGAAAGGTGCAAAAACACTCAGGACTATTTTCAATGTCAGTTTATCGAGGCCAAAAGTAATGAAAAGTCACTGAGGGAGGAAAGCACTCGCCTCACCCTACAAGTAAAAGAGCTCTAGGAAAGATTAAAAGATGTGCAAGCAGCGTATAAAGTAGCTAGCACTAATGGGTTTGAATCGGGAGACCACGGTCCCTGCCAGCAACAAATTAAAAGTCTAAACCTTGCTCTGTCCAAGGCAAAAGGCATGGTATGCCTAATAAGCCCGGGTACGCCCCAGGTAAACCTGGAAGAGAAGGAAGAAACTACCTGGCCACTACCTGTGGCACCGGTGACTACACCGGTTCAGCAGCAGGAGGGGCAAATCAGTTGCGGGGCGGACAGGGATAGTGACCTGTAGCACCGAGTTTCAGCTCGGCCTGGCCGCTGGGAAGAGAGGGAGGCGAGCCAGAACAGGGAGAGCCAGAACCAGGGCCAATGTGCCCGGTCCGGCAACAGAAGTTTGGCCGCCCACCCTTAGTGGGGGTCAAGGGCCCCTGGAAAGTCAGTTTGTGGTTCACCACACTCCCCACCAGCTTAGGGCTATGATAAGCCACCTGGGAAAGCTAACTCCAAAGGGAGACCCCTCGGTCCACTTTGTGGAAGTGGAACATGCAGGGGATATTAATGGGTGCAATGATGTAGAAATGGCAAAGGTGCTTCTCCTATCTCTAGACAGGAAACTGTACCAGTCCCTCTCCACTGAGAGCGAAAGAGGTCAGAAAACACTTGCTGCTGTCCAAAAGGACATTTTAGAAGCTATGGGCTGCAATAACGGGAGTTTCTTCTCCAGAATAGAGAAAACGGTGCAGCTCACAGGAGAAACCCCACAGGCTTTCGTAGGCCGGTGTACAAAAGCACCTGTAGTGGGGACATAGACCGAGATCACTTAAACCTGGACGAATTAGCACACTGGCTCCGAAGCCTAGTAGCTAACAGTTTACCCCAAATAAGAACCAAGGCTGAGGCCTGGTTCGATCCCAGAGATCCCCAAGCCACAGAACATGGAGTGCTTAGGCAACTGACCCTAGCTTATAGAAAAGGCAGAGGGACAGAAGAGCACCCACAAAAGGGAAGGGTTCACGAAATCCGACCTAACCAAGACAAGAGGGAATGGCGCCATGAGGGGGGCAACTCCTCCGATACAAAACGTACCTGCTTCGGGTGCGGAAAGAGTGGGCACTGGAGAAAGGATTGTAAAAATCCCTGGAAGAATAGCTCAGGAAAGAATTCTCCAGCCCCTGCCCAAAAGACCGAGACAGATAAGCCAGTCCCTCCCCACTCATTTGAGACCTTTTTAACTGCGCTCCGAGCCATGTTAGATGGCCCTGGAAAGGTAGCCACCACCACCGGTACCGAGATCCATCTCCCCGCTCCCAACCAAAACCGTGACTAGGACAGGCGCAGCCTGTCCACCTGTGTGCCTCGAGTATGATGCATGGGGGAGACCGACCGTTCAGATGGAGATGAAAAAGGTGAAAGGGACTTACCTGCTGGACACCGGTGCCTCAAGCACCCTTGTCTATGCAGCTAACCCCGTCACCTCACCTCAGTCTAACGGGGTCCCCTACAGCTTGGTGGGTTTCACAGGCACTGAACAGACTGGCTCATTCTCCATTCCGCTCTCCTTTCATTTAGGTACACTCCACACTAAGTGGACTTGTGTCCTGATGAAGTGGGAGCAGGGAGAGGGATCCTGGGGGCTGACTTCCTCCTAGGCCACGGGATCCTAGTGGATTTAAGAAACCACTGTCTTTGGGGGTCAGTCTGTACGAGACAGGAGAGTGAGGTGAAGGTTATCCTGGGAAAACAGGGAAAAGGGACGCTGTGTACCTTGAATCACTGGTCAGTAACACCCCTGTAAAATATCAAGAGTATGTGAGGAAAAACCTTGCAGCTTTTGCCACTCACAAACATGACGGTGGGAGAATAAACGGGGTCGAGGTTAGCCGAGATGGGGACCCCATGACCCGACCGCAGAAACAGTACAACTTCCCCAGGAAGGCGGAGGCAGACGCAGACATGGAAACAGTCTTGGGTTCTCTGGTTAAACAGGGGTATTGAGACCAATAGCTACCCATGTGAACTCTCCATTGTGGCCGGTTAAGAAACCGGACAACTCCTGGAGAGCCACGGTGGACTCAACCGTAACTCAACCGTAACATCCCCGCCTGTGCACCCACTGTTGCTGCTGTTGTCGACCTCATTGGAAATATCCCAGCCTCCGCGACCACCTTCACGGTGCTGGATATTTCCAACGGGTTCTGGTCCATCCCTTTAAGAAGGGAAGATCAGTACAAGTTTGCATTTACCTTTAAGGGCCAGCAATACACTTGGAACTGTCTCCCTCAAGACTTCCTCAACAGCCCCAGTATTTTCCATCAGTACATGGCCAACTGTTTAAAGAGTTTCAGCAGACCCCAGCAATTAGTACAGTATATAGATGACCTGCTCCTGTTCACCGATGAGGGGGAGGAGCATGGCCCACTGCTGGCTGAGCTGCTGAAAGAAGAGGGGTTTAAAGTAAACCCCAAGAAGGCACAGATCGGCCTGAAGGAAGTAAAATTCCTGGGACTGGCTGTGCGCGCTGGGGAGAGAACCATTGACAAAGCTAGATGGGAAGCAGTGCAGAAGTTACCCGCCCCCAACACAGTAACTGGAGCAAGATCTTTTCTAGAGCTAACTGGGTACTGCAGAGATTTCATTGAGGATTATGCAGCCACCGCAACCCCTCTGCTCCGACTCCTACACAAGGGAGTGGAGTGGGAATGGGACAAAGGTTGCGAGGCAGCATTTATCCAACTCAAGAAAGGCCTGCAGACCGCACCAGCTCTAGGGGCCATCGATGCGGGGTAAAGAGTTTTTCCTGGAGGTAGCAGCCAGTGGGGACAGCCTGAGTGCAGTACTGCTCCAAGAGCGGCACGGCCGGCTGAGACCAGTGGTCTACTCCTCCAGGATACTCACGGACGTGGAGAAGGGATACTCCAACAGTGAGCGGCACCTCCTAGCCACTCACTGGGCTGTGAAAAGATCACTGATCTTCACAGGGGGGTCCCCTATCACACTCCTTACCCACCATACGCCCACCCAAATGAATGGGGGAATCAAGGACGGGACAGTGAGCAGTGCCCGCATTGCTCGCTGGACCCTGCTCCTCTCTCACATGGACCTATGAGTAAAGGGTCTCTGCGAGCCAAGACTCGCAGCCAACATGATTTATCCAGGGACAGCCCACCGGTGTTCCGTAGAAGGGGTATGGGAAATTAACATAGGCTTTCGGGCTGGGTTACACCCCACAGGCCAAGAGCTCTATGTGGACGGTTCAAGCACGGTATCTGCGGGTGAACGACTCACAGGCTGCGGAGTTTGTGACCCCGAGGCAGGCATTGCCCTGGCGATTAAACTCCCCAGTACTATGAGCGCCCAGCACGCTGAACTGTCTGCGGTGGTGTTTGTAGTCACACCCCCCATAGAATTCCCTACCCCATACACGATTTGCTCGGACAGTATGTTCACATGCAATTCGTGTACGGAGTACCTGACTATCTGGTCCCGAGACAGGAGACCCCTGGCAATTAAGCCTCACTGGAAAAGATCATGAAAGCCGTAGGGGAGGAAGGGAATATCTACATACATAAGGTGAAGGCACATTCCACCACAGAACCCCGTAGCGAGGGAAACCAGCAGGCTGACATGTTAGCCAAGCAGGGGGCTCATACAGGCAAGCTCTGGGATCCGTACAACCCAGGGCCCATCGTAGCAGTCAGGGGCAGGATGGGGACGGCAGGGATAGCTTTACGCCCAGACCTAAAAATGGTTCAGACCCAAGACACCGTCCTCAAAACTGTTCTGAACATGCGAGCTAAAGGAGAAAGGATAGACGGCCCGTACGTCACTGCAGCAATTGCCATTAAAGAAGGCATGCTGTTCAGGGGGGAGCAATGGGGAGTACCGCAACACCGGAGAGAATCCCTCCAGCTGGCCCACGAGGATCCAGGGGCAGGACACCCCGGACTTGAGACCACTCGGCAACAAAGGAACAGGCAGGGTGGTGGCCAGGACTCAGGGAAGAGGTCCGCGAGTTCTGTGCCAGCTGTCTGGTGTGCGCGGCCCACAACCCCAACCACCAGAAAAGAAAGGTGTCTATGGGATATAGGAGGGCAGAGGGACCCTGGCAGTCGATCCAGATGGATTACATCTGGCCCCTATCCACCGCCCAGGGAAGTTACAAGTACTGCCTAGTATTGATGGATGTATTCACCAAATGGGTGAAAGCCTTCCCATGCCGAACAGCCACTGCCCTGGGAACAGCTAGGATCCTGGTCAGAGAAGTGTTCTCTCGATGGGGACTACCACAATACGTGGAGTCCGACCAAGGGAGTCACTTCACCAGGCAGGTGATGCAGGAGAACCTTAAGGTACTCGGCATCAAAGGGAAATGGCATGTCGCCCACAACCCACAGTCATCCGGGCCTGTGGAGCGTTTAAACCATACCATCATAGAAAGGCTGCGCAAAGAGACAGTGGACTCACCCAAAGGGTGGGTAGAGGTTCTACCACTGGTCCTCATGGGGATCCGGGCCAGCCAGTCAAAGAGCATGGGGTACTCCCCGTACGAGCTCATGACCGGCAGAGCCATGCGAACCCCCACCCACGTGTTAGCCCCGGGACTCACGGAAGGTCCGCTTAGGAAAGCGAGCCGGGACAGTTTTGTCAGGAATCTGTTTGAACACCTTAAACAGATTCACTGGCAGGCTGCTAACAACATGGGAAAACAGCATTGGAGCAACCGACTGCTGCTAGAACCCCGCAAGCACCACGAGTGGGAGATAGGGGACCAGGTTATGGTGAGGAACTACGTTAGAGTAGGGGTCTTTGAGGCACTGTACATGGGACCGTACCACATTGTCGACAAGGCAAGGTCTATGCCATAAAATTGCCCCGCCGAACAAAGTGGCTCCACATAAATCAGTGCAAACTTTTCAACCCAGGGGCAGCAGCTAAACGTAAGGGACAATCAAAAACTGTAAACTGCACTAAAGACAGGCACCCCTCGCCAACAGCCCCCGACTGTGGAAATCCCACAGGGGACAAGGCAGACCCACAGACTACACCTAGAGGGGCAGGTGAACTGTGTTACTGGAGGAGCTGTCCCACCAATCATTTGGGTCTCGGACGCACCGCCAGCAGCCGGAGCCTTAAGGAGGACTCCCTGCACACCACGGCCAAAGACACCATGGTCACCAGCGCTCCAATTTAAATGGTTCAGCCCAGGGAGAGGGCACCTAAGGTCAGAGACCAGCCCGCGAGCAGGGACACCCAGCCGGTAGCCTCAGGCAACAAGGGACCCCAAGAGATAGCGGTGGAACAGCCACCAAGTGAGAGTCCCCAGCCCGTAGCCCTCAGCCAGGCAGAACCCCCAGGGGACGAAACGAACCAGGCAGCCACCCCCAAAGGAGCGGTGTGCTGCAGCACCGGAGGGAACGTTCCCCCGATAGTGTGAGACTCAAACCCGCGTCCGGTCAGGGTACTTAGGGTTAGACGGTGCAGACCGACCTATCACCTACCTCGCTGGACACCCAGCGGGAGAAGAAGAGAGAAGGCAGGAATTAACCTGGCCACCCGGAGACGGGTGGCAGATGTATATATATAGCGATGTGAATTTAAGTATGTTTAGTGAATAAGTTTAGAATAGTGTAAGATTTATCTGTGTAATGATAAGTATATATGTATTAGTAACTGGGGTAAGGAAAAGAATCTACCTGTGTAGCTGTTAAAAGAAGCACAGGCCAGGTAACACCCGGGAGTAAGAAGAATCTACCGGTATGGCTATTAGGAAGCACCGGTAAGATAACAAGCAGAACAACTGTGAGATAAAGTTAAAAGCAGACATCAGTCCACAAGGAACTGAATAAAACAGCCAGCCAATTAGAGACTATGAGCCCAATTTGGAACTCGGTCACCTTTGTCAAGCCAGAGAGCTTTCTCAGGGCTAGACAATCTGTTTTATATGCCCCCACAGGAAAGAGGACAGCATGAGAAGGATCCTGTTCCTCCTCGCCCTGATAAGGATGAGCAGCAGCGACCGAGGAGACGTGGAAGAATCCCTCATTTTCGGGTGTTCAGGAGGGAGAGCACCGATTGTAACCGCCGGGGGTGGCCCCAGAGACGTGTACACCCACGAGGGAAGATGGCCAGGGTGGCTGGGATCTAATTCTACCCACTACTCCAGCCAGGAAGGTTTTACCTATGGGGAGGCCTCAGTTCCATGCCCCCGGATCCGGATCAACGCTGCCCGAGTCAGTGTTACAGAGGGAAAACGTGTGTTTGACTTGCAAAGGGAACATTCCCCTGGGAAGATGGTGGTGGCTCAGAAAACTCAGCAAGGACGCATGGGAGCAGGAATCGGACTGGGAAAGATTCGGTAATGATACGTACCGCACCATCACGGGGACACAGGGAGGAGTAAAAGTGTGTTGGGACAAATGGTGGGAATCCGAACAAGGAATTTATGTTTGCATGTGGGGATCAGAGAATATTTGTCCCACAGGCATATCGATCACCTTCGCCAGGCAATGGCAAAATGAAGGGGAAGGGATGAGGTGGGATTCTAGCCTACACGGGTGCGCAGTCCCACACTCCCCACTCCCAATTAACGCCACCACAACCCCACCAATACGCACAGTAATAGAAAGGTGTCCTACCACCACCAAGGGACCAGGGAACGGATTAGTATTGGTACCGACCGAAAAGGTGTTATATCAGGAGGTACATTATGCAGTAGCTTCAGTAATATTAAATCTTACCGAGGTACACCTGCCTGCCTGGTGTCCGAAGGAAACAGAGCTGCTATACCAGGCCCTACTTAGAAAGATGTTTAAGAAATTTTATGAATTAGACTTTGGAAATGTAGATAAAGCAGACCGATACACCTTAAACGCCAGGGACACCATGGGCTCAGGGAGACCTAGAAGGGGAATCATAAACGACGTTTTCACTACCTACAATACAGCATCCTATGTAATAAATAGCCTAGATGCCATAGAGCTGCAAACACAGATAAACAGTTTAAAGACCCAATTGAGAAAAATCCTGAAACAGGAGAATACCGTAGTAGGGTCAGAACTACACAAGGACCAGGCTATGACTGTCCTTTTAAAGGAAATAGTGGCTGAGCTGGAAAAACATGCACAGACAGTGAATGCACTTATACGGGAGGATAGAAACGCTTCTGACCAGGCTGCACAGAACGAGGTGTGCGCACTGTATGATTGTTGGGCGAGGGCCGCAACAACCTGGAGGATTTAAAACAAGGTGTAGTCCCCTCTTGGATCAGGAACAAGCACCTCGCAGCCCTCCACCCGTACAGCAATTCACTAAGCCTGTGCCAGCTCCGCCTAGCCTCTGAAACCTACCCTGTCCCAGTAGACTGTGGGAAGTCTAACCACACTATTATGGGGATAGTATGAAGGATGCCGGTCATGGGTGGGACAGCCTGACCCGCACTGGTATACCGGGTGGAGAATATTGGAGTTATTCAGGGAGGTGCACACATTCGTTTCGCAGTGGTCCCACCCTATGTCATAAAGTGGGAGCACGTTATAACGGGTACTGACCTCTCTGGGTGCCGGAGCCGGGGTGCACATGTAATACTGTGTCCCCAGTACTTGAGTGCCCATTCAAAGTCACAGTGTGGGTTTAAAGCTGCTGGTGCACAGCCTATTAACTGCACCATGGAGGTAATGGCACAAGGCCATGTCCCTCCACAGGTAACATACATAGGGGCTGGGACATATTGTGTCACCACCAGTGTGCCCCACTACCAACATGGACACTTCTGGTCCGGTAAGTGACAGCAGTTTTTGCTTCAAACCTGAGACATCAGTTCAAGTGGCCCAGGAACGGATTGTCCCCATTCCTGAACCCTCCACTGTCCACCTCACTGTGAAGGAAAACATTACAAACCTGCAGGATTATGTTGTACATTTTGACTATGCAATTCCCCCTCTACCCGAACATCTTACCGCTCTGCTAAAAGCTGTAATTATTTCACAAAAACACTTCTACACTCTAGAACAGAAAACCATTGAGATAGGGAAAGAGATTCTTGTGATCACCATTCCGCCTTGGTGTGACCTTTTCAGAAATATAGAAGTCCCAGTCTGGATCTGAATCGCTTCCCACACTTTAGTTATTTGTCAACTCGCGATTATACTTTACTTTTGGTGTCTCACTTGCCGAGTGAAACGCAGAGGCCGCCAGGTCAGGCACCAAAGGGTGCTATACACTCCTCGGCCGAACTTGGGAATCGCGCAGGGAGGGGTGACACCATACTACCATGTTTAATTTGTGTTTGATTTTACCTGCTGTAAACCACAAAATATCGAGTGTTGTAAGAGTGTTACTTAAATGTTGTGACCATGTAACTTTATTTCACTGAACTTAAAACATGTTTGACTGTGGACCTTTATGCTATTTGAGAATGTGTTACTATGTGTTTTTATTTTATTTAACTTAACCGTATGACTGTATACTGTCATTTTACTGTGAAAACCGAGTAAAAGAGGGACATCATACCCCCTCTATGCTATAACCGAATTTCAACGACTATTTTCGCCTGTATATTGCATTGCATTTCAACGGGGGACACAGGGTAATGTTTAGCTAGTATAAATGCAGGGAAGGTTGACTCTCGAGAGCAGGAATTTTGCTTACCTTGATTGACACTCAAGAGTGTGGAGTGTCAACAGGGGGGACTGAAAGGGTGCAAAATTCACAAAAACCCTCCGTGTTTGGGCTCATTCGAAAGGAAATTTAATTTGGGACTATCTACCGAAAAGTTTGGAACTCTAAAGTGCTTATGAAAGAAACTACAAACTTTAATAGAATTATGAACTTTTACAAGACAAATTCAAGGCTGTGGGCGGACCTACGGAGCTAGCAAGAGACAGTCTAATTAAGTAAATCTACCTGGGTGTGAGAACTGAGTTAACCTGTCTGGAAGAATGAGTATTTGAAAATCCTTCTCCACAAGAGACATTAACATCACAAAATCACCCAGAGGTAACTCCCCATCAACATGGGTCTGGACAACCATTTCAGCATATACATCACAAAGAGGCCCAATCCAGCCTATATGCAAAAGACTAAGCTCAAAAGGACATTGCAATTACCAAACTAATATTTCCATCAGGAAACAGTTTTTCGAACATCAACCCACCCAAGACATATCAACTTTTAACGAGCCCAACAAAATAGTACAAAGAAGAACCAAGCCCGCCAAAATTATACAAAGGATTTTGAAGAGATTTGGGGCCAAGATTAGAACACTGAAATGATATAACTGGCCCCTGTTTTCAACAGAGATGAGAGGGCTGGTTGCTAGGTAGCTACAAGGCTTCTACCTTATCAAGACAAGGAGAGAAACCAACGCAACAGTTGTAAACTAACTTTTCCAGCCTCGAAGTCCTGAAGGAAGGAAGAACATCACCATCTACCATTAACTATCAAAAGGATTGGTCAGCATAAGTCCCTGCCTGCTCTGGAGTCTAACCTAGTTAGAATTAGGTTTTGGGAGGTGGGAGGTATAATCTTACTGCAACCCCCTTTGAATGTGTAGTGTATGGTACTTTATTAGAGTGATTATAAGTTTGACCTTGTACCTTTCCTTGTACTGTCCTTTATTAGAGTGATTGTAAGTTTGGCCTTATATTTTCTTACTAGAGTAGTAAGCATGCATTACCCTGACTGTAATAAAACCAAGTTCTTTGCATCAAACCAGTGTCCTCTGCACTTTTGTCACGCCCCCCCAAATAAATCCAGAGTACAGAACCCAAGGGAGGGGGAGCGATTCGAAACTGCTCAAATTGGTCAGAAGGGAACCTGACCCCCTCATAGAGACCACACACCCCTCCCTTGCAACATGAAACACAAAACGTTAGTATGCAGGTACAGCAAGTGATCAGGAAGGCAAATGGAATGTTGGCCTTTATTGCAAGGGGGATGGAGTATAAAAGCAGAGAAGCCCTGCTACAACTGTACAGGGTATTGGTGAGGCCACACCTGGAGTACCGCGTACAGTTTTAGTCTCTGTATTTAAGGAAGGATATACTTGAGTTGGAGGCTGTTCAGAGAAGGTTCACTAGGTTGATTCTTGAGATGAAGCGTTTGTCGTATGAAGAAAGGTTGAGTAGGTTGGGCCGATAGTCATTGGAATATAGAAGAATGAGAGGTGATCTTATTGAAACGTATAAGATTCTGAGGGGGCTTGACAAGGTAGATGCAGAGAGGATGTTTCCTTCGTGGGGGAATCTAGAATTAGGGAGCACAGAATAAGGAGTCGCCCATTTAAAATGGAGATGAGGAGGAATTTCTTCTCCCAGAGGGTCGTGAATCTAAGGAATTTTACACCCGAGAGCTGTGGATGCTGGGTCATTGAATATATTTAAGGTGGAGATAGACGGATTTGAATGATAAGGGAGTAAAGGATTATGGGGAGCAGGCAGGGAAGTGGAGCTGAGTCCATGATCAGATCAGCCATGATCTTATTAAATGGCAGAGCAGGCTCGAGGGGCCGTGTGGTCTACTATGTCCTGTTTCTTATGTTCTTATGATGTTTAGTTTCGGTTCCGTCAGGACCACTCGGCTCCAGATGTCATTACAGCCTTGGTCCAAACATGGACAACAGAGCTGAATTCCAGAGGTGAGGTGAGAGTGACTGCCCTTTGACATCAAGGCAGCATTTGAGTGAGTGTGGCACCAAGGAGCCCCAGTAAAACTGAAGTCAATGGGAAGCAGGAGGAATACTCTCCACTAGCCATACCTAGCACAAAGAAAGATGGTTGTGGTTGTTGGAGGTCAATCATCGTGGCCCCAGGACATCGCTGCAGGAGTTCCTCAGGTCAGTGTCCTAGGCCCAGCCATCTTCAGCTGCTTCATCAATGACCTTCCCTCCATCATAAGGTCAGAAGTGGGGATGTTCGCTGATGACTGCACAGTGTTCAGTTCCATTTGCGACTTCTCAGATAATGATGAAGCAGTCCATGCCCACATGCAGCAAGACCTGGAGGGAATTCAGGCTTGGGCTGATAAGTGGCAAGTAACATTCGCACCACACAAGTGCCAGGCAATGACTATCTCCAACAAGACAGACTCTAACCACCGCCCTTTGACATTCAGCGGCATTACCATCACCGAATCCCCCATCAACATCCTGGGGGTCACCATTGACCAGAAACTTAACTGGACCAGCCACATAAATACTGTGGCTACAAGAGCAGGTCAGAGGCTGGGTATTTTGCGGCGAGTGTCTCACCTCCTGACTCCCCAAAGCCTTTCCACCATCTACAAGGCACAAGGCAGGAGTGTGATGGAATACTCTCCACTTGCCTGAATGGGTGCAGCTCCAACAACACTCAAGGAGCTTGACATCATCCAGGACAAAGCAGCCCGCTTGATTGGCACCCCATCCACCACCTTCAACATTCACTCCCTCCACCACCGGCGCATCGTGGCTGCAGTGTGTACCATCTACAAGATGCATTGCAGCAACTCGCCAAGGGCACTTCAGCAGCACCTCCCAAACCCGCGACCTCTACCACCTAGAAGGACAAGGATGGCAGGCGCATGGGAACACCACCACCTCCACGTTCTCCTCCAAGTTACACAACACCCTGACTTCGAAGTATATCAGCCGTTCCTTCACCGTCGCTGGGTCACAATCCTGGAACTCCCGAACAGCACTGTGGGAGCACCTTCACCACACGGACTGCAGCGGTTCAAGGCGGCGGCTCACCACCACCTTCTCAAGGGGCAACTAGTGATGGGCAATAAATGCCGGCCTTGCCAGCAACACCCATACCCCGAGAATGAATACAAGTACATTTACATGTATTGTGGGTGTGAGGTGTTTTCTACTAAAGTTAGTGTATGCGGCTAAAAGGATGTCGATGGTATCAGCAGTTTCTATTGGACACTGAATTAGGTTAAGGATCTTACCATTCAAGGTACACGTCCCAATATGCTCTGGTTACAAAAATGTCAACTTCACACTTGTCGATATTAAATTGCACTGCTCCACTCTGCCAGCCTGTTTATGCTTCCCGTATTCTTCCTCCATCAGCTGAGGTTTATGAAGGTCGAAGCCAGTGAGAACATTTAAGAGACAATGTGGTGCATAAGGGTTTACAACAACAACTTGTATTTATATAACACCTTTAACATAGTAAAACGTCCCAAGGCGCTTCACAGGAGTGTTATAAGACTGCATTTAGGGTTAGGTTTAGGGTTACAGAGTTAACGTTGAGTCGATGATCCTTTGACAGAACTAGAGTGTGTTCGAGAGAACAGATTCTTAACAAGCACTGAAAGGGGAGAGGAGGAAACAACAAAAGGGAAGTCTGTGATAGGGTGGAAGGCAGGAGAGATTAGAGAGACAAAAGGGATGATGGGCCGAATTCAAATGGTAAGCACTCTGCTCTCACCCCTTCCCCTCCCTCTCAGAACCATGACAGGATTCCCCTTGTCCTCAGCTTTCACCCCACCAGCCTCCACATTCAACGGATCATCCTCCGCCATTTCCACCACCTCCAGCATGATCCCACCACCAATCACATCTTCCCCTCCCCTCCCCTCTCAGCATTCCGAAGGGACCGCTCCCTCCGCGACACCCTGGTCCATTCCGCAGTCACCCCCAGAACCCCCTCCCCTTCCCACGGCACCTTCCCGCGCAAGCGCAGGAGATGCAACACCTGCCCTTTTACCACCTCCCTTCCCACTACCCAGGGCCCCAAATACTCCTTCCAGGTGAAACAGAGATTTACTTGTACTTCTTTCAATTCAGTATACTGTATTCGCTGCTCACGATGTGATCTCCTCTACATTGGGGAGACCAAGTGTAGATTGGGTGACCGCTTTGCGGAACACCTCTGTTCAGTCTGTAAGTGTGACCCTGAGCTTCCGGTCGCCTGTCACTTTAATTCCCCGCTCCACTCCCACTCCGACCTCTCCGTCCTCGGTCTCCTATACTGTTCCGACGAAGCTCAACATAAGCTCGAGGAACAGCACCTCATCTTTCGTTTAGGCACTTTACAGCCTTCTGGACTCAACATCGAGTTCAACAATTTCAGAGCATAACCTCTGCCCCCATTTTGTTCTCTTCCCCCCTATTCCGCCCCCACCCAAGAGCCTGTTTCTTTTTTTCTCCTTGTCTCTAATGGCAGGTCATTATCCCGCCATTCACACCCTATCTTGACTAATGTTTTTCTAACTCCTGCTATTACCATTTAAATTCGGCCCATCATCCCTTTTGTCTCTCTAATCTCTCCTGTCTTCCACCCTATCACAGACCTTCCCTTTTGTTCTTTCTTCCCCTCCCACTTTCAGTGCTTGTTAAGAATCTGTTCTCTCCGAACACTCTCCAGTTCTGACAAAGGGTCATCGACCCGAAACGTTAACTCTGCTTCCCCTCCACAGATGCTGCCTGACCCGCTGAGATTTCCAGCATTTTCTGTTTTTATTCCAGATTCCAGCATCCGCAGCATTTTGCTTTTGAAGAAATTACGACAGGTGACCAAAGGCTTGGCCAAAGAGGCAGTTTTTAAGGAACATCTTAAAGGAGGAGAGATGCTGAGAGGTTTAGGGAGGGAGTTCCAGAGCTCGGGGCCCAGGCAGCTGAAGGCACGGCCACCGATGGTGGAGCGATTATAATCAGGGATGTTCAGGAGGGCAGAATTAGAGCGGGAATGGGGAAGAGGTGGGGGTGAACGTGCGATGTCCCCGAGGGTACTCACTGCAGCACCATCCTGGAGCAGGCAAGTCCGCAATCCCAGTGAAACGTCTGCTGGATCACAGGAACGTTGAGTTGAACAAGGTCATCTGGGAGGGGAGACAAGAGAGAGAGACATGAGACACATCCGGACTGTGACAGCACAGACCCAGGAGCTGCCCCAGCCCTCCCCGGGGGAGCCACTCCACTCCCCCTCACACCCAACCACCCACAGCTGGAGATTGGAGCCCCCGGCCCGGCCCGGCCTCCCTCCCTCCCGAGTCACGGGCTCAGGGCTCAGGGCCCGCCCCAGAGACCCGATCACAAACTCCAGGCTGACTCAGTGCAGCGCCGGGGGGCGGGGGGAGACCCGCACCACCTCCGGGAACCGCTCTCTGCCGACCGCCACATTTACCCCTCACGATGTCCGGCTCACTGGGTTTCATGGCCACCGCCGCCTCACCCTCCCGGGCCGGGAGCCCCGGCGCCTCCTTTATTTCTCTCGCGGCCGCTTCTCTCCGCCTGGCGCCGGGATACAACCCGCCGGGCGGGCGGCCATTGTGGCGGAGGATGTTGTTAAGCACGGACCGTGTGCGGGGGACTGGCTTCTGGGCGGACCCGGCTGATTGAGCACTTCCGGTTCAGGGCATCCTGGGAAAGTGGAGGACCCGCCCCGCGGGGTGTGCTGGGACACTGGAGGACCCGCCCCGCGGGGTGTGCTGGGTCACTGGAGGACCCGCCCCGCGGGGTGTGCTGGTATACTGGAGGACCCGCCCCGCGGGGTGTGTTGGGATACTGGAGGACCCGCCCCGCGGGGTGTGCTGGGTCACTGGAGGACCCGCCCCGCGGGGTGTGCTGGTATACTGGAGGACCCGCCCCGCGGGGTGTGCTGGGATACTGGAGGACTGAGCCGCAGGACCGCGCGCCGTAGGTCCTGCACTGGGAGTTGAGCCGCCGCTACCGCACCATGTCGATCGGAGTCCCCATCAAAGTGCTGCACGAGGCCGAGGGCCATGTGGTGACCTGCGAGACCAACACGGGCGAGGTTTACCGGGGCAAGCTGATCGAGGCCGAGGACAACATGAACTGCCAGGTGAGGCCCGGCATCTGCGGCCGGAGTCAGCGACCTGAGGACCGGGGGGGGCAGGAGCCCGGGGGCTCGGGACCGGGGGGGGGCAGGAGCCCGGGGGCTCGGGACCGGGGGGGGGCAGGAGCCCGGGGGGGGTGGGGCAGGAGCCTGGGG
This sequence comes from Pristiophorus japonicus, assembly GCF_044704955.1. Lineage (NCBI taxonomy): Eukaryota > Metazoa > Chordata > Chondrichthyes > Pristiophoridae > Pristiophorus > Pristiophorus japonicus. The sequence continues at coordinate 165,945,553 of NC_091984.1, forward strand.
GCTCGGGACCGGGGGGGGGCAGGAGCCCGGGGGCTCGGGACCGGGGGGGGGCAGGAGCTCGGGGTCGGGGGCTCGGGACCGGGGGGGGGGGCAGGAGCTCGGGACCGGGGGGTCGGGGGCTCTGGACCGGGGGGGGGGGGGGCAGGAGCCCGGGGGCTCGGGACCGGGGGGGGCAGGAGCCCGAGGGCTCGGGACCGGGGGCTCGGGACCGCGGGGCAGGAGCCCGGGGACTAGTGTGACTAGTCATTATCCTCAATGATTTGTTCTCTAACTTCTATTGGGGATGCCGATCTGTGGCCTCCCTCTAACCCGGTATTGACCCTCTCAGACAATGATAGAGTGCAGAAGCAGGCCATTGGGTCCATTGTGGTAAACCGGATCTCCTGGTTCAACTTGATAGTTGAGAGTCTTGAGCCCTATGACCTTGTGGACAAACTCCAGTGTCTCCTTCGTAACTTGTCTGAACATAAGAAACAGGAGCAGGAGTCGCCATTCGGCCCCTCGAGCCTGCTCTGCCATTCAGTAAGATCATGGCTGGATTGATCATGGACTTAGCTCCACTTCCCCGCCCGCTCCCCATAACCCTGACTGCCTTATTGTTCAAAAATCTGTCTTATCACCACCATAAATATATTCAATGACCCAGCCTCCACAGCTCTCTGGGGCAGAGAATTCCAAAGATTCATGACCCTCTGTGAGAACCAATTCTTCCTCATTTCTGTTTTAAATGGGTGACCCCCTATTCTGAAAGTGGCCCCTTAGTCTGAAGCCAGCTATCTAGGTAGCCCTTTCCCAGTGCCATGATTACATAGAATATACAGCACAGAAACAGATCATTCAGCCCAACCAGTCCATGCCGCCGTTTATGCTCCACTCGAGCCTCCTCCTGTCTTTTCTCATCTAAATCTATCAGCATAACCCTCTATTCCCTTCTTCCTCATGCTTTTCAAACCTTCCCTTAAATGCATTGATACTATTCACTTTAACCACTCCCTGTGGTAGCGAGTTCCACATTCTCATCACTCTCTGGGTAAAGAAGTTTCTTCTGAATTCCCTATTGGATTTCTTGGTGACTACCTTGTATTGATGGCCTCTAATTTTGCTCTTCCCCACAACTCTACTCTATTTCTGTATCTACTCGATCAAAACCTTTCATAATTTTAAAGACCTCGATTAGGTCACCCCTCAGCCTTTTCTCAGAGAAAAGAGACCCAGCCTGTTCACCCTTTCCTGATATGTATACCCTCGCATTTCTGGTATCATCCTTGTAAATCTCCTCTGCACCCGCTCCAGTGCTTCTATCCTTTTTATAATATGGCGACCAGAACTGTATGCAATACTCCAAATATAGTCTAAACAAGTTTTGCATAACTTCACTGCTTTTAAATTCTATACCTCTAGAAATAAACCCTCGTGCTTGTTGTGCTTTTTTCTGACCATGTTAACCTGTGTTGCTACTTTGTGTATTTGTTCTCCGAGATTCCTTTGCTCGTCAACCCAATCCCACCTAGACTCGCACCCTCCAAGTAATAAGTGACCTCCCTATTCTTCCTGCCAAAATGTAATGCCTTACATTTATGTGTGTTGAAATTCATTTGCCATTCTGCAAGTTTATTAATGTCCTCCTGTAATTTGTGGCAGTCCTCCTCAGTATTGGCTATTCCCCCTCACCCCCACAATTTGACATCGTCTGCAAATTTAGAAATTGTGTTTTTGATTCCGAAATCCAAATTGTGAACAACAGTGGTCCCAGCACTGATCCTTGTGAAACACCACTACCCAGCTTCTCCCGCTGTGAATAGCTTCTGTTTACCCTTACTCTCTGCTTTCTGTCTTGAAGCCAGCTAGCTATCCATTCTGCTACTTGTCCCCTGACTCCGCACTCTCTGACCTTGTTCATTAGTCTATTATGTGGTACCTTATCGAAGGCTTTTTGCAAATCTAGATAAATTACATCTACTGCGTTACCCTTATCCAGTTTCCCTGTTACCTCTTCAAAAAATGCAATGAGGTTAGTCAAGCAAGACATGACTATTATTATACTTTTGGTTTCTAAATGTTCTTCTATTTTCTCTTTTAGTAGGGATTCCATTATTTTTCTTACCACTGATGTTAAGCTAACTGGTCTATAATTCCCTGGACAAGTTCTAGCTCCCTTCTTAAATATAGGTATTACATTAGCTATCCGCCAGTCCTCTGGCACTACACCTCTTTTTATTTTATTTCATTACTAATCTCATGATCCAATGTCCTGTCCACCTGTTCCAACTCCCTGGTAAATATTAAAACTAAGTAATTATTTAATATTTCTGCCTGTGGTATTATCCTGTATGTCCCTTAGTGCCCCTAGTCCCATCGCAACTTCCCCTTTTTTATTGATGTGCCTCTAAATATTTTACTATTTTGTTTTATGTTCCTTGATAATTTAATTTCATAGTTCCTCTTTGCCTTCCTAATTGTTTTTTTGACTTCTCTCCTAGATGTTATCCTACCTGCTCTGGTTCATTCCCCATTACTAGATCCAATAGCGATTCCTCCCTTGTTGGTTTAGAAGGGAGCCCTGTACACATTGTAGGAACTCCATTCCCTTATCCCCTTTACCCTACCCCTTCTGTCCAATTAATATCAGGGTGGTTGAAATCCCCCATGATGATTATTCTGTGTTTTTTACGCATTTCCCTAATTTGTCTGCATATTTCTTCCTCCACCTCCCGCACACTATGAGGTGGTCTGTAGACTGCCCCCATTAGTGTGATTGATCCCAATCTTTTATCTCTATCCATACGGATTCTATTTCTGTCTTGCTGATAGCTGCGTCACTTTTCTCGACTGCCATTATGTTATCCCTGATAAGTACAGCTACTCCACTGCCCCCCTTTTCCCCCTCTATCTTTTCTAAATATGTTGTACCCTGCAAAGTTTAATTCCCATTCCTGATGTCTCAGTAATCCCTACTATGTCTGGTTCCTCGCAATGCATGATTGCCTCCAGCTCCCGTTTTATTACAGACACTGTACAGCAATGTACACAGACAGTTTCACTCATTTTTAATCGCAGTTCCCTTCTCTTTATTTTTAACCATCATTTTACATTCTTGTTTTATAACTCTATTTATTCCTTGGCCATCAATGTCCTCTCTTACTTTACTCTTTCCTATGCTCTCCTTTCCTGTCTTGTTTATAGTTAAGCTGTTTTCATTTCTTGTAGATCGTACCAGTTTAAAGCCTTTGCCACCTCCCTGTTTAATCTCTCCACTAGGACGTGGAGCCCGTCCCATCGGTACAGCTCCTTCCTGTACCAGAACTGGTGCCAGTGTCCCATGAAAAGGAACTCCTCTTTCCCACACCATCCAAAATTCCTCTCCCCTGTTAATTCTCCTAATCTAACTAACTTTCTAAACTTCCTCTCACTTGAACATTCCCCCCCCCCCAGCCACTATTTAGTTTAAAGCCCTCTCTACAGCCCTAGTTATTCGATTCATGAGGACACAGTTCCCAGCCTGGTTCAAGTGACGCCCGTCCCGACGAGGCAGCTCCCTCTTACCCCAGTACTCCCACACCAGTCTCTGAGCCGCACATTCAACTCTGTGATCTTATTGACCTTATGCCAATTTGTGTGTGGCTTGGGCAATAATCCAGACATTATTACCTGGAGGTCTTGCTTTTTAATTTAGCTTCTAACTCCTGCTACTCTTTCAGCGGGACCTCCCCCCATTCCTACCTATGTCGTTTATTCCAACATGGACCATGACAACTGGATTTACCCCCTCCCTTTCCAAGTTCCTCTCCAGCGCCGTGAGATATCCTTACCCTGGCACTGGGTAGGCAACACACCCTTCGCGATTCTTGTACTTGGCTGCAGAGGATGCTACCTATCCCCCCAATTATAGAGACCCCTAACACTACCACATTTCTATTCTGCTCCTCCCGGACAGCCTTCTGAGCCATGGTGCCTTGGTCTGCATTGTGGCTGCCCTCCCTGCAGTCTTTCTCCTTGTCCTCACAGGGAGTGAGTACATCGTACCTGTTGGACAGGACCGGTGTCTGCGGGACCTTCTTCTCAACCTCTCCTAAATCCCCGCTACCCAGCTCCCTAACAGTCACACCCTCCCTTTCCTGAAACTGTGCTTTCCTCTGGGGTGTGACTGTATTCTGGATAAAACTGTCCAGAAATTCCTCTTCCCCCTCCTTGTGTCGGAGTGTCTCTAACTCCCATTCCAGCTCAATGATTGAGCCGAGTGACTGAAGGCAGAGACATTTCCTGCAGATGTAGGAATCCGGGACAGCCTCACTGTCCACAAACTCCCACATACTGCAGTCCCCACACATACCCTACCATCTCTCGTCTTTCTTTATTTGCTTCATGATAACCTAAATTAATTTAATTTGTTGGAAGTTTTTACTTCAACGATTATTTATAGTTATATTAATTAGTTTATCTAGTTACGTTGTTGATTTAATAAAGTGTTAGTTATTGTTCCCCAGCTCTTAGTTTAAAACACTGCACTAGCTTCGAGGGAAAAAACTTACCTGCTGCCCTGTCTCGTCACTCCATGATTTATTTTTCTCTCGTCTTTATTTACCCGTCCTGGGTGTCTCTCTCCCCCTCCGCCTCCCCCCCCCCCCCCCCCCCCCATCCCGGGTTCTCCCACACCCCGATGCAGAATTCCTTTACTGTCAGTCATTTTGTATCCAAGGATTCGCAGGCTGAGTCACGGGCCGTGGCATGAACACTCCCGTGTCCGTAACCATTCTCACACTCTCTGCTCGGGTGGTTCCTCCTGTACGGTGTGAGGGTTTTATGGGATCCACACCCGAATGATGAAGGGGGTGGGGCTTCCCACACCCCGGAAGCAACCACCCGGCTGGATTTGCCCCCGAGGTTGGGACTGCCTGAAGCTGGTTGTGACCCTGCGCCTCCTGACTGAGGTGGGAGTGCTGCACAAGGCCGGCAGCTTGCTCCACATCCCTTGCACCTTTCTGTCCCAGGTGCGCCAAGTGCAGCTCTTGCGTTGGTGTTTGCGACTGGCTCCGCTGCGCACCAGGAGCTGTGCTTCATGGTGCAGGTTTCTGGGGCGGGTCTGGGGGTCTCGGTACCCCGGTTGGTGCTGTGTGGTTCCAGTGCTGTCGGTTAGTTGTGTCCCAATGAGCTGGGACACTGTGCTGACTGTGTGAACAGTCTCCCAATGGATACACGTTGTCTCACAATCAGGGGTCGGCCATTTAGGACTGAGGTGAGGAGAAACTTCTTCACTCGGGGTTGTGAATCTTTGGAATTCTCTGCCCCAGAGGGCTGTGGAGGCTCAGCCATTGAGTATATTCAAAGCAGCGATCAGGAGTCGAGGGTTACGGGGAGCGGGCAGGGAAGCGGAGTTGAGGTTGAAGATCAGCCGCGATCTTATTGAATGGCAGAGCAGGCTCGAGGGGCCGAATGGCCGACTCCTGCTTTGAATTCTTTATGTTGCGCTCCAGTGTTTGCGTACTCTGTGTTCTGGCTTTATTCTCTGTCTGCACTTTAATGGGTCGTTGCTGCTGTTCCCGGGGTTGTGTCGTTGTTACGATGCAGGCACTGGTGTTACGATGACCCCAGTGCCTGCACTGACCCTGTGCCCCTTGCCTCCACAGATGTCCAACATCACTGTCACCTACCGGGACGGCCGCGTGGCACAGCTGGAGCAGGTGTACATCCGGGGCAGCAAGATCCGCTTCCTCATCCTACCGGACATGCTGAAAAACGCTCCCATGTTAAAGAGCATGAAGAACAAAAACCAGGGGACTGGGGCTGGCCGAGGGAAGGCTGCGATCCTCAAAGCTCAAGGTCAGTGTGCCTGTATCCTCAACCCTCGCCCATCGCTCCCTCACACCTGGGTGCTGGAACCTGTGTGTTGCCTGTGGGTGAGCTCTCCTGCAGTGGGCCCGTGTGCTGCCCAGCGGCACTTTGCTGCAGCTGATCTTACTGCCCAATGCAGGCTGATGCTGCCCTTTCACCCCTGGGGCCTGGGTTATCATCCAACTCACGCCGAGAGATCAATGTCTATGAGGGCCCTTGGTGAATTGAGCGTGATAGGGAGCTTTACTCTGTATCTAACCCGTGCTGTACCTGCCCTGGGAGTGTTTGATGGGGCAGTGTAGAGGGAGCTTTACTCTGTATCTAACCCGTGTACCTGCCCTGGGAGTGTTTGATGGGACAGTGTAGAGGGAGCTTTACTCTGTATCTAACCCCTGTACCTGCCCTGGGAGTGTTTGATGGGACAGTGTAGAGGGAGCTTTACTCTGTATCTAACCTGTGCTGTACCTGCCCTGGGAGTGTTTGATGGGACAGTGTAGAGGGAGCTTTACTCTGTATCTAACCCCCTGTACCTGCCCTGGGAGTGTTTGATGGGACAGTGTAGAGGGAGCTTTACTCTGTATCTAACCCCCTGTACCTGCCCTGGGAGTGTTTGATGGGACAGTGTAGAGGGAACTTTACTCTGCATCTAACCCGTGCTGTACCTGCCCTGGGAGTGTTGGATGGGACAGTGTAGAGGGAACTTTGCTCTGTATCTAACCCCCTGTACCTGCCCTGGGAGTGTTTGATGGGACAGTGTAGAGGGAACTTTACTCTGCATCTAACCCCGTGCTGTAGCCAGGGTGCACCTTGTCTGAGAAAGCTGACGAATAAAATCAGCTGTGTGGTTGATAATGAAGAAGAAAGCTGTCGACTGCAGGAAGATATCAATGAACTGGTCAGGTGGGCAGAACAGTGGCAAATGGAATTCAATCTGGAGAAGTGTGAGGTAATGCATTTGGGGAGGTCTAACAAGGCAAGGGAACACATATTAAATGGGAGGACACAGAAGTGTAGAGGAACAAAGGGACCTTGGAGTGTTTGTCCACAGGTCCCTGACGGTAGCAGACCAGGTGGTTAAGGCGGCATACGGAATACTTACCTTTATTAGCCAAGGCATAAAATACAAGAGCAGGGAGGTTATGCTTGAACTGTATAAAACACTGGTTAGGCCACAGCTTGAGTACCGTGTGCAGTTCTGGTCACCACATTACAGGAAAGATGTGATTGCACTGGAGAGAGTACAGAGGAGATTTACAAGGTTGTTACCTGGTCTGGAGAATTTTAGCTATGGAGAAAGATTGGAGATGCTGGGTCTGTTTTCTTTGGAACAGAGGAGGCTGAGGGGAGACCTGATTGAGGTGTATAAAATTATGAGGGGCCTGGATAGAGTGGATAGGACGGACCTGTTTTCCTTAGCAGAGGGGTCAATAACCAGGGGGCATAGATTTAAAGTAATTGGTAGAAGGTTTAGAGGGGATATGAGGGGAAATTTCTTCACCCAGAAGGTGATTGGGGTCTGGAACTCACTGACTGAAAGGGTGGCAGAGGCAGAAACCCTCACCACATTTTAAAAAGTACTTGGATGTGCACTTGAAGTGCTGTAACCTACAGGGCTACGGACCAAGAGCTGGACAGTGGGATTAGGCTGGATAGCTCTTTGTCAGCCGGTGCGGACACGATGGGCCGAATGGCCTACTTCCGTGCTGTAAATTTCTATGCTTGTATGAAATGATGCCAGAAATGATAGTTTTCTGTTCCGGGAGCACAAAGCTCACCAAAACTTAAGAATTAAATCCTGTTAATATTACTTTGTTGTTCTCAGTGGCTGCCCGGGGGAGAGGACGTGGGATGGGCCGTGGGAACATTTTCCAGAAGAGGAGGTGAGGTCTTTTCTGCCCTTCCCGTCCCACAGAAGGATTTCCAGGATTGCTTTGTGTATTTGTTATTTTATAATTCTGTAGACTGACATGAAGTCCATTTTGTTGAGGTTTGTTGCCAATAAACATTGTTTTCAATAAATGATGTCTGTGTTTGGTCCTAGTGTGCCTGTGCGAGCGACTGTCTGTCTATGTCTGCGAGCGTCTGTCTGTCTGTCTGTGCGAGCAAGTGCCTGTCTGTCTGTGCGAGCAAGTGTCTCTGTCTGTGCGAGCGTCTGTCTGTGCGAGCGAGCGTCTGTCTGTGCGAGCGAGCGTCTGTCTGTGCGAGCGAGCGTCTGTCTGTGCGAGCGAGCGTCTGTCTGTGCGAGCGAGCGTCTGTCTGTGCGAGCGAGCGTCTGTCTGTGCGAGCGAGCGTCTGTCTGTGCGAGCGAGCGTCTGTCTGTGCGAGCGAGCGTCTGTCTGTGCGAGCGAGCGTCTGTCTCTGTCAGCGAGCGAGCGTCTGTCTGTCTGCGAGCGCCTGTCTGTATGTCTGCAAGCGAGCGAGCGTCTGTGCGACCGAGCATCTGTCTGCGGTATTACCATGGGTTGTGGTGCTCTTTGCCCCACCTCGAAGCTGCAGGGTGTGCTCACAGTGACAGGAGGGGCCGTGAAGGATGGGTCACAGGTGGGAGGGGCTCAGTGACTAGCTGGTGGGTGGGGGGAGAGAGAGAGAGAGACTGGCGGCGGGGGGGTAGAGAGTGAGAGGGAGACTGGGGGGGGGGGTTGAGAGGGGGACTGGGGGGTAGAGGGGGACTGGGGGGAGGTGGTTGCGAGAGAGGGGGGACTGAGGGGGTGGTAGAGAGAGAGAGCTTGGGGGGGGTAGAGAGAGGGAGACTGGGGGTAGAGAGGGAGACTGGGGGTAGAGAGGGAGACTGGGGGTAGAGAGGGAGACTGGGGGTAGAGAGGGAGACTGGGGGTAGAGAGGGAGACTGGGGGTAGAGAGGGAGACTGGGGGTAGAGAGGGAGACTGGGGGTAGAGAGGGAGACTGGGGGTAGAGAGGGAGACTGGGGGTAGAGAGGGAGACTGGGGGTAGAGAGGGAGACTGGGGGTAGAGAGGGAGACTGGGGGTAGAGAGGGAGACTGGGGGTAGAGAGGGAGACTGGGGGTAGAGAGGGAGACTGGGGGTAGAGAGGGAGACTGGGGGTAGAGAGGGAGACTGGGGGTAGAGAGGGAGACTGGGGGTAGAGAGGGAGACTGGGGGTAGAGAGGGAGACTGGGGAGAGAGAGGGAGAGGGCCGGGGAGGGGAGAGAGAGGGAGAGGGCCGGGGAGGGGAGAGAGAGGGAGAGGGAGAGGGCCGGGGAAGGGAGAGAGAGGGAGAGGGCCGGGGAGGGGAGAGAGAGGGAGAGGGCCGGGGGGGGAAAGAGAGGGAGAGGGAGAGGGGTGGGAGAGGGGGAGGGGGGGGGGGAGGGGAGAGAGAGAGGGGTGGCCGGGGGGGGGGAGAGAGCGAGTGGGACTTGGAGGGGTGGGCTGAGAGGGGGGGTGGACTGAGAGGTGGGCTGAGAGGGGGGGTGGACTGAGAGGTGGGTGGGGTAGAGAGAGAGAGAGAGAGTGGGGAGGGGGGGGTGGAGAGGAGAGAGAGGGGGACTGGATGGGGTGGAGGGAGATGGACTGGGGGGTAGAGAGAGGGGGACTGGGGGGTAGAGAGTGTGGGGGGGGAGAGAGAGAGTGGGACTGGGGGGGGCGGGGAAAGAGAGTGGGACTGGGGGCGGGGGGAAGAGAGGGACTGGGGTGGGGGGGAGAGAGAGGGACTGGGGGGGGAGAGAGAGAGAGGGATTGGGGCGGGGGGGGGAGAGAGATTGGGGCGGGGGGGGGAGAGAGAGGGGGACTGGGGGGGGAGAGAGGGGGACTGGGGGGTGGGGAGAGAGGGGGACTGGGGGGTGGGGAGAGAGGGGGACTGGGGGGTGGGGAGAGAGGGGGACTGGGGGGGGAGAGGGGGACTGTGGGGGGGGAAGAGAGAGGGGGACGGGGGGGGGAAGAGAGAGGGGGACGGGGGGGGGGGAAGAGAGAGGGGGACGGGGGGGGGGAAGAGAGAGGGGGACGGGGGGGGAGAGAGAGGGACTGGGGGGGGAAGAGAGAGGGACTGGGGAGTGGGGAGAGAGGAACTGGGGTGGACTGTGGGGGGGAGAGAGGTGGACTGTGGGGGAGAGAGGTGGGGTTGGGAGGGGGGTCGGGGGGGGTAGAGAGAGGGGGGACTGGGTGGGGTAGAGAGAGAGAGAGGGGACTGGGTGGGGTAGAGAGAGAGAGGGGACTGGGTGGGGTAGAGAGAGAGAGGGGACTGGGTGGGGTAGAGAGAGAGAGAGAGGTCTGGGTGGGGTAGAGAGATAGAGAGGAGGGACTGGGGGTAGAGAGAGAGATGGGGACTGGGGGGAGAGGGACTGGGGGGAGAGAGGGAGAGGGACTGGGGGTAGAGAGAGAGAGAGGCGGGGTAGAGAGAGAGAGAGAGAGACGGGACTGGGGGGGGTAGAGAGAGAAAGGGGACTGGGGGGGTAGAGAGAGGGGACTGGGGGGGTAGAGAGAGGGGACTGGAGGGGTAGAGAGAGGGGACTGGGGGGCTAGAGAGAGGGGACTGGGGGGGTAGAGAGAGGGGACTGGGGGGGTAGAGAGAGGGGACTGGAGGGGTAGAGAGAGGGGACTGGGGGGCTAGAGAGAGGGGACTGGGGGGCTAGAGAGAGGGGACTGGGGGGGTAGAGAGAGGGGACTGGGGGGGTAGAGAGAGGGGACTGGGGGGGTAGAGAGGGGGGACTGGGAGGGTAGAGAGAGGGGACTGGGGGGGTAGAGAGAGGGGACTGGGGGGGTAGAGAGAGGGGACTGGGGGGGTAGAGAGAGGGGACTGGGGGGGTAGAGAGAGGGGACTGGGGGGGTAGAGAGAGGGGACTGGGGGGGTAGAGAGAGGGGACTGGGGGGGTAGAGAGAGGGGACTGGGGGGGTAGAGAGAGGGGACTGGGGGGGTAGAGAGAGGGGACTGGGGGGGTAGAGAGGGGACTGGGGGGGTAGAGAGAGGGGACTGGGGGGGTAGAGAGAGGGGACTGGGGGGGTAGAGAGAGGGGACTGGGGGGGTAGAGAGAGGGGACTGGGGGGGTAGAGAGAGGGGACTGGGGGGGTAGAGAGAGGGGACTGGGGGGGTAGAGAGAGGGGACTGGGGGGGGTAGAGAGGGGACTGGGGGGGGTAGAGAGAGGGGACTGGGGGGGTAGAGAGAGGGGACTGGGGGGGTAGAGAGAGGGGACTGGGGGGGTAGAGAGAGGGGACTGGGGGGGTAGAGAGAGGGGACTGGGGGGGTAGAGAGAGGGGACTGGGGGGGTAGAGAGAGGGGACTGGGGGGGTAGAGAGAGGGGACTGGGGGGGTAGAGAGAGGGGACTGGGGGGGTAGAGAGAGGGGACTGGGGGGGTAGAGAGAGGGGACTGGGGGGGTAGAGAGAGGGGACTGGGGGGGTAGAGAGAGGGGACTGGGGCGGTAGAGAGAGGGGACTGGGGGGGTAGAGAGAGGGGACTGGGGGGGTAGAGAGAGGGGACTGGGGGGGTAGAGAGAGGGGACTGGGGGGGTAGGGAGAGGGGACTGGGGGGGTAGAGAGAGGGGACTGGGGGGGTAGAGAGAGAGGGGGACTGGAGGGGTAGAGAGAGAGGGGGACTGGGGGGGTAGAGAGAGAGGGGGACTGGGGGGGTAGAGAGAGAGGGGGACTGGAGGGATAGAGAGAGAGAGAGGGGGACTGGAGGGGTAGAGAGAGAGAGAGGGGGACTGGAGGGTAGAGAGAGAGAGGGGGACTGGAGGGTAGAGAGAGAGGGGGACTGGAGGGTAGAGAGAGAGAGAGGGGGACTGGAGGGTAGAGAGAGAGAGGGACTGGGGGGTAGAGAGAGAGGGGGACTGGGGGGTAGAGAGAGAGGGGGACTGGGGGATAGAGAGAGAGGGGGACTGGGGGGTAGAGAGAGAGGGGGACTGGGGGGTAGAGAGAGAGAGGGACTGGGGGGGTAGAGAGAGGGGGACTGGGGGGGTAGAGAGAGGGGGACTGGGGGGGGTAGAGAGAGGGGGACTGGGGAGTAGAGAGAGAGAGAGACGGGGAGTAGAGAGGGGGACTGGGGGATGGTTAGAGAGAGAGAGAGAGGGACTGGAGGGTGGTTAGAGAGAGAGAGGGACTGGAGGGGTAGAGAGAGAGAGAGGGGTCTGGGTGGGGTAGAGAGAGGGGGGGACTGGGGGTTAGAGAGAGAGAGAGGGACGGGGAGTAGAGAGGGGGACTGGGGGGTGGTTAGAGAGAGAGAGAGAGACTGGAGGGATAGATAGATAGAGAGAGAGAGGGGGGGGACTGGAGGGGTAGAGAGAGAGACTGGAGGCTTTAGAGAGAGAGAGTGGGAGAGCCTGTGGTGGTGGGGTAGAAAGAGAGCCTGGGGGTAGGAGGTTAGAGAGAGAGCCTGGGGAGGGGAGGGGGGGGGTGGCAGAGAGAGAGGGAGTGGGGTTGAGGGGCTTTGCGGGTAGAGAGAGGGGACTGGGGATAGAGAGAGAGAGAGGGGGACTGGAGGGGTAGAGAGAGAGAGAGGGGGACTGGAGGGTAGAGAGAGAGAGGGGGACTGGAGGGTAGAGAGAGAGAGAGGGGGACTGGAGGGTAGAGAGAGAGAGAGGGGGACTGGAGGGTAGAGAGAGAGAGAGGGGGACTGGGGGGTAGAGAGAGAGAGGGACTGGGGGGTAGAGAGAGAGGGGGACTGGGGGGTAGAGAGAGAGGGGGACTGGGGGGGTAGAGAGAGAGGGGGACTGGGGGGTAGAGAGAGAGAGGGACTGGGGGGTAGAGAGAGAGAGGGGGACTGGGGGGGTAGAGAGAGGGGGACTGGGGGGTAGAGAGAGAGAGAGACGGGGAGTAGAGAGGGGGACTGGGGGATGGTTAGAGAGAGAGAGAGAGGGACTGGAGGGTGGTTAGAGAGAGAGAGGGACTGGAGGGGTAGAGAGAGAGAGGGGTCTGGGTGGGGTAGAGAGAGGGGGGGACTGGGGGTTAGAGAGAGAGAGAGGGACGGGGAGTAGAGAGGGGGACTGGGGGGTGGTTAGAGAGAGAGAGAGAGACTGGAGGGATAGATAGAGAGAGAGAGGGGGGGGACTGGAGGGGTAGAGAGAGAGACTGGAGGCTTTAGAGAGAGAGAGTGGGAGAGCCTGTGGTGGTGGGGTAGAAAGAGAGCCTGGGGGTAGGAGGTTAGAGAGAGAGCCTGGGGAGGGGAGGGGGGGGGTGCAGAGAGAGAGGGAGTGGGGTTGAGGGGCTTTGCGGGTAGAGAGAGGGGGAGACTGGGGATAGAGAGAGAGTGAGGGGGGTAGAAAGAGAGACGGGGGTGGGGGGGTGTAGAGAGAGAGGGACTGGGGGCGGGGAGGTAGAGAGAGAGGGACTGGGGGGTGGGCAGAGAGAGAGGGGGACTGGGGGGAGGGGAGAGGGGGAGGACTGGGGGGGGAGGGGAGAGGGGGAGGACTGGGGGGAGCGGAGAGAGAGGGACTGGGGGGAGGGGAGAGGGACTGGGGAGGGGAGAGAGAGGAACTGGGGGGTATAGGTAGAGAGAGAGAGACTGGGGGGGGTGGTAGAGAGAGAGAGAGAGAGAGAGCCTGGGGGTGTGGTAGAGAGAGAGGGAGGGAGCCTGGGGGTGTGGTAGAGAGAGAGAGCCTGGAGGCGTAGAGAGAGAGCCTGGAGGCGTAGAGAGAGAGAGAGAGAGAGAGAGAGAGAGCCTGGGGGGGTTGGTAGAGAAAGGGAGAGGGACTGGGAGGGGAGAGAGGGAGAGGGACTGGGAGGGGAGAGAGGGAGAGGGAGAGGGACTGGGAGGGGAGAGAGGGAGAGGGACTGGGCGGGGAGAGAGGGAGAGGGACTGGGAGGGGAGAGAGGGAGAGGGACTGGGAGGGGAGAGAGGGAGAGGGACTGGGAGGGGAGAGAGGGAGAGGGACTGGGAGGGGAGAGAGGGGAGAGAGGGAGAGGGACTGGGAGGGGAGAGAGGGAGAGGGACTGGGAGGGGAGAGAGGGAGAGGGAGAGGGACTGGGAGGGAGAGAGAAAGCAAGGGACTGGGAGGGGAGAGAGAAAGCAAGGGACTGGGAGAGTAGAGAGAAAGAGGAATTGGGAGGGTAGAGAAAGGGTGGTACTGGGGGGGGGAGTAGAGATATGGACGGGGGGGTGGGGGGTAGAGAGAGGGAGGGACTGGGGGGTGGTTAGAGAGAGAGAGAGGAACTGGAGGGGTAGAGAGGGACTGGGGGTTTAGAGAGAGGGAGAGCCTGGGAGGTAGAGAGAGAGAACCTGGAGTGGGGGTTTAGAACGAGAGACTGGGGGGGGAGTTAGAGAGAGGGACTAGGGGGTTAGAGAGGGGGACTGGGGCGGAGAGAGAGAGACGGGGGGAGGGGGCAGAGAGAGAGAGACGGGGGGAGGGGGTAGAGAGAAAGAGAGAGAGAGCGAGGGGAGCTGGGGGGAGTGTAGAGAGAGAGAGAGGTGGATCTGGGGGGTCGAGAGAGAGGGGGGACTGTGGGGGTCGAGAGAGGGACCTAGGGGGTAGAAAGAGAGGGGGGGACCTGGGGGGTGTAGAGAGAGAGGGGGGACTGGGGGTTAGAGAGGGGCGGGACTGGGGGTTACAGAGAGAAGGGGGGGGACTGGGGGTTTGAGAGAGGGGGAGGACTGGGGGTTAGAGAGAGAGGGGGGGGGGACTGGGGGTTTGAGAGAGGGGGGGGACTGGGGGTTTGAGAGAGAGGGAGGACTGGGGGTTTGAGAGAGGGGGGTACTGGGGGTTAGAGAGAGAGAAAGGGGGATTAGAGAGAGAGGGATGTGGGGGTAGAGAGAAAGAGGGGGACTGGGGGTAGAGAGAGGGGGGCTGGGGGGAGAGAGAGAGAGAGAGGGAGGGAGGGACGGACCGGGGGGGGTAGAGAGAGAGGGTGGACTGGGGGGGTGGTTAGAGAGAGAGGGGGGACTGAGGGGGGGGTGGTTAGAGAGAGAGCGGGGACTGAGGGGGGGGGTGGTGAGAGAGAGCGGGGACTGAGGGGGGGGTGGTGAGAGAGAGGGGGGACTGAGGGGGGGGTGGTTAGAGAGAGAGGGGGGACTGGGGGGGGGGGGTTAGAGAGAGAGGGGACTGGGGGGGGGGGTTAGAGAGAGAGGGGGGACTGGGGGGGGGGTTAGAGAGAGAGGGGGGACTGCGATGGGGGGGGTTGTGAGAGAGGGGGTACTGGGGGGGTTAGAGAGAGGGGGGGACTGCGATGGGGGGCGTTGTGAGAGAGGGGGACTGCGATGGGGGCGGTAGAGTGAGAGGGAGGGTCCGGGGGGGTAGAGAGGGGGACTGGGGGTTTAGAGAGAGGGAGAGCCTGGGAGGTAGAGAGAGAGAACCTGGGGTGGGGGTTTAGAACGAGAGACTGGAGGGGGGACATTAGAGAGAGAGGGACTGGGGGCGGGGGGGGGTAGAAGCAGAGAGGGACTGCAGGGGACTGGGAGGTAGAGAGAGAGGGGGACTGGGAGGTAGAGAGAGAGGGGGACTGGGAGGTAGAGAGAGAAAGGGAGACTGGGAGGTAGAGAGAGAAAGGGAGACTGGGAGGTAGAGAGAGAGGGAGACTGGGGGGGGGGGGGGGGGTTGTAGAGAGAGAGACTGGGAGGGGGGGGTAGAGAGAGAGCGGGGGTGGGGGAGGTAGA
Organism: Pristiophorus japonicus; assembly: GCF_044704955.1. Taxonomy (NCBI): domain Eukaryota; kingdom Metazoa; phylum Chordata; class Chondrichthyes; family Pristiophoridae; genus Pristiophorus; species Pristiophorus japonicus. Next base: position 165,960,915 of record NC_091984.1, read on the forward strand.
GAGATAGAGCCTGGGGGGTTCGAGAGGGATTGCGGGGGGTAAAGGGAGAGCAAGGGAGAGAGAGCCTTGGGGGGGGGGGGGGGGTAGAGCGAGAGAGAGAGAGAGAGAGGGGGGGGGGAGACTGGGGTTGGAGAGGGGGGGGGTGGTTAGAGAGAGCGAGAGAGAGAGACTGAGGGGGGGGGTTAGATAGAGGGACTAGGGGGTTAGAGAGGGGGACTGGGGGGGTGAGGGAGAGAGAGAGAGACGGGGGGAGGGGGTAGAGAGAGAGAGCGAGCGAGGGGAGTTGGGGGGGTGTAGAGAGAGAGAGGTGGATCTGGGGGGTCGAGAGAGAGGGGGGACTGTGGGGGTAGAGAGAGAGCGAGAGGGACCTAGGGGTTAGAGAGAGAGGGGACTGGGGTTTAGAGAGAGAGGGGGGGACTGGGGTTTAGAGAGAGAGGGGGGACTGGGGTTTAGAGAGAGAGAGGGGCGGGACTGGGGGTTAGAGAGAGGGGGAGGACTGGGGGTTAGAGAGAGGGGGGGGGACTGGGGGTTAGAGAGAGGGGGGGGACTGGGGGTTAGAGAGAGGGGGGGGGACTGGGGGTTAGAGAGAGGGGGGGGACTGGGGGTTAGAGAGAGGGGGGGGACTGGGGGTTAGAGAGAGGGGGGGGACTGGGGGTTAGAGAGAGGGGGGGACTGGGGGTTAGAGAGAGAGGGGGGGGGACTGGGGGTTTGAGAGAGAGAGGGGGGGACTGGGGGTTTGAGAGAGGGGGGGAACTGGGGGTTTGAGAGAGGGGGGGGAACTGGGGGTTTGAGAGAGGGGGGGACTGGGGGTTTGAGAGAGGGGGGGGGCGACTGGGGGTTTGAGAGAGAGGGGGGACTGGGGGTTTGAGAGAGAGCGAGAAAGGGGGATTAGAGAGAGAGGGATGTGGGGGTAGAGAGAAAGAGGGGGACTGGGGGTAGAGAGAGGGTGGCTGGGGGGAGAGAGAGAGAGAGAGAGAGGGAGGGACGGACGGACCGGGGGGGTAGAGAGAGAGGGTGGACTGGGGGGGGGGGGTTAGAGAGAGAGGGGGGACTGAGGGGGGGTGGTTAGAGAGAGAGGGGGGACTGAGTGGGGGGGTGGTTAGAGAGAGAGGGGGGACTGAGTGGGGGGGTGGTTAGAGAGAGAGGGGGGACTGGGGGGGGGGAGGTTAGAGAGAGAGGGGGGACTGGGGGGGGTTAGAGAGAGAGGGGGGACTGAGGGGGTTAGAGAAAGGGGGGGGGTTGTGAGAGAGGGGGACTGCGATGGGGGCGGTAGAGTGAGAGGGAGGGTCCGGGGGGGGTGTAGAGAGAGGGGGGACTGCGATGACGGGGGGGGGGGGGGGTTTGAGAGAGAGGGGGACTGCGATGGGGGGGGGGATGTTGAGAGAGGGGGGGAACTGGGGGGGGGGGGGGGGAGAGAGAGAGTGGGGGGTACTGGGCGGGTAGAGAGGGGGAGGAACTGGGGGGGGGGAGAAAGAGAGGGACTGGTAGAGAGAGAGAGAGAGAGGGGGGGACTGTGGGGGGGCGGTGAGAGAGGGAGCGGGACTGGGAGGGGGAGAGAGAGAGCGGGACTGGGAGGGGGAGAGAGCGAGAGGGACTGGGAGGGGAGAGAGGGAGTGGGACTGGGAGGGTAGAGAGGAAGGGTGGAGAGAAAGCAAGGGACTGGGAGGGTAGAGAGAAAGCGAGGGATTGGGAGGGTAGAGAGAGGGTGGTACTGGTGGGGGGTAGAGATATGGACGGGGTGGTGGGGGGTAGAGGGGGGTACTGGGGGTTGGTTAGAGAGAGAGAGAGAGAGAGAGAGGGGGACTGGAGGGGTAGAGAGAGGGACTGGAGGTTTAGAGAGGGAGAGCCTGGGGGGTAGAGAGAGAGAACCTGGGGTGGGGGTTTAGAAAGAGAGACTGGGGGGCGACATTAGAGAGAGGGGGACTGTGGGGCGGGGGCGGGTAGAAGGAGAGAGGGACTGCAGGGGAGGGGCGTAGAGAGAGAGAGGGACTGGGAGGTAGAGGTAGAGAGAGAGAGAAAGAGAGGGAGACTGGGGGGGTAGAGAGAGAGAGAGAGCGGGGGTGGGGCAGGTAGAGAGATAGAGCTGGGGGGGAGGGTAGAGAGGGATTCCGGGGGGGTAAAGAGAGAGAGCGAGGGAGAGAGAGCCGGTGGGGGGAGGGGGGTAGAGCGAGAGAGGGATTGGGGGCGTGGAGAGAATGGGGTTAGAGAAAGAGAGAGACTGGGGGGGATAGAGAGAGGGACTAGGGGGTTAGAGAGAGGGACTGAGGGGATAGAGAGAGAGACGGGGGAGGGGGCAGAGAGAGAGAGAGAGACGGGGGAGGGGGTCGAGAGAGCGAGGGGACCTGGGGGGGGGGTGTAGAGAGAGAGGTGGATCTGGAGGTCGAGAGACAGGGGGGACTGCGGGGGTAGAGAGAGAGAGCGAGAGGGACCTGGGGGGTAGAGAGAGAGAGGGGGACCTGGGGGTGTAGAGAGAGAGGGGGGGGGACTGGGGGTTAGAGAGAGAGAGGGGGGGGGACTGGGGGTTAGAGAGAGAGAGGGGGGGACTGGGGGTTAGAGAGAGAGAGGGGGGGACTGGGGGTTAGAGAGAGAGAGAGGGGGGGACTGGGGGTTAGAGAGAGAGAGAGGGGGGGACTGGGGGTTAGAGAGAGGGAGAGCCTGGGAGGTAGAGAGAGAGAACCTGGGGTGGGGGTTTAGAACGAGAGACTGGAGGGGGGACATTAGAGAGAGAGGGACTGGGGGGGGGGGGGTAGAAGCAGAGAGGGACTGCAGGGGACTGGGAGGTAGAGAGAGAGGGGGACTGGGAGGTAGAGAGAGAGGGGGACTGGGAGGTAGAGAGAGAGGGGGACTGGGAGGTAGAGAGAGAGGGGGACTGGGAGGTAGAGAGAGAGGGGGACTGGGAGGTAGAGAGAGAGGGGGACTGGGAGGTAGAGAGAGAAAGGGAGACTGGGAGGTAGAGAGAGAGGGGGACTGGGAGGTAGAGAGAGAGGGGGACTGGGAGGTAGAGAGAGAGGGGGACTGGGAGGTAGAGAGAGAGGGGGACTGGGAGGTAGAGAGAGAGGGGGACTGGGAGGTAGAGAGAGAGGGGGACTGGGAGGTAGAGAGAGAAAGGGAGACTGGGAGGTAGAGAGAGAGGGAGACTGGGGGGGGGGGGTTGTAGAGAGAGAGAGAGAGAGGGACTGAGGGGGGGGGGGTAGAGAGAGAGAGCGGGGGTGGGGGAGATAGAGAGATAGAGCCTGGGGGGTTCGAGAGGGATTGCGGGGGGTAAAGAGAGAGCAAGGGAGAGAGAGCCTTGGGGGGGGGGGGGGGGGTAGAGCGAGAGAGAGAGGGGGGGGGGGGAGACTGGGGTTGGAGAGAGGGGGGGTGGTTAGAGAGAGAGAGAGACTGAGGGGGGGGGTTAGATAGAGGGACTAGGGGGTTAGAGAGGGGGACTGGGGGGGTGAGGGAGAGAGAGAGAGAGAGACTGGGGAGGGGGCAGAGAGAGAGAGAGAGAGACGGGGGGAGGGGGCAGAGAGAGAGAGAGAGAGACGGGGGGAGGGGGTAGAGAGAGAGAGAGAGAGAGCGAGCGAGGGGAGTTGGGGGGGTGTAGAGAGAGAGAGGTGGATCTGGGGGGTCGAGAGAGAGGGGGGACTGTGGGGGTAGAGAGAGAGCGAGAGGGACCGAGGGGTTAGAGAGAGAGGGGACTGGGGTTTAGAGAGAGAGGGGGGGACTGGGGTTTAGAGAGAGAGGGGGCACTGGGGTTTAGAGAGAGAGAGGGGCGGGACTGGGGGTTAGAGAGAGGGGCGGGACTGGGGGTTAGAGAGAGGGGGGGACTGGGGGTTAGAGAGAGGAGGGGGACTGGGGGTTAGAGAGAGGGGGGGGACTGGGGGTTAGAGAGAGGGGGGGGGACTGTGGGTTAGAGAGAGGGGGGGGACTGGGGGTTAGAGAGAGGGGGGGGACTGGGGGTTAGAGAGAGGGGGGGGACTGGGGGTTAGAGAGAGGGGGGGGACTGGGGGTTAGAGAGAGGGGGGGGACTGGGGGTTAGAGAGAGGGGGGGGACTGGGGGTTAGAGAGAGGGGGGGACTGGGGGGTTACAGAGAGAGGGGGGGGACTGGGGGTTTGAGAGAGGGGGGGGACTGGGGGTTTGAGAGAGGGGGTGACTGGGGGTTTGAGAGAGGGGGGGGACTGGGGTTTTGAGAGAGAGGGGGGACTGGGGGTTTGAGAGAGAGCGAGAAAGGGGGATTAGAGAGAGAGGGATGTGGGGGTAGAGAGAAAGAGGGGGACTGAGGGTAGAGAGAGGGTTGCTGGAGAGAGAGAGAGAGAGAGAGAGAGAGGGAGGGACGGACCGGGGGGGTAGAGAGAGAGGGTGGACTGGGGGGGGGGGTTAGAGAGAGAGGGGGGACTGAGGGGGGGGTGGTTAGAGAGAGAGGGGGGACTGAGGGGGGGGTGGTTAGAGAGAGAGGGGGGACTGAGGGGGGGGGGGTGGTTAGAGAGAGAGGGGGGACTGAGGGGGGGGTGGTTAGAGAGAGAGGGGGGACGGGGGGGGGGGGGTTAGAGAGAGAGGGGGGACTGGGGGGGGGGTTAGAGAGAGAGAGGGGGGACTGGGGGGGGTTAGAGAGAGAGGGGGGACTGGGGGGGTTAGAGAGAGGGGGGGGGCTGCGATGGGGGGGGTTGTGAGAGAGGGGGACTGCGATGGGGGCGGTAGAGTGAGAGGGAGGGTCCGGGGGGGTAGAGAGAGGGGGGACTGCGATGATGGGGGGGGGTTTGAGAGAGAGGGGGACTGCGATGGGGGGGAACTGGGGGGGGGGGGAAGAGAGAGAGAGAGTGGGGGGTACTGGGCGGGTAGAGAGAGGGAGGAACTGGGGGGGGGAGAAAGAGAGGGACTGGTAGAGAGAGAGAGAGAGAGGGGGGGACTGTGGGGGAGGGTGAGAGAGGGAGCGGGACTGGGAGGGGGAGAGAGCGAGAGGGACTGGGAGGGGAGAGAGGGAGTGGGACTGGGAGGGTAGAGAGGAAGGGTGGAGAGAAAGCAAGGGACTGGGAGGGTAGAGAGAAAGCGAGGGATTGGGAGGGTAGAGAGAGGGTGGTACTGGTGGGGGGTAGAGATATGGACGGGGTGGTGGGGGGTAGAGGGGGGTACTGGGGGTTGGTTAGAGAGAGAGAGAGAGAGAGAGGGGGACTGGAGGGGTAGAGAGAGGGACTGGAGGTTTAGAGAGGGAGAGCCTGGGGGGTAGAGAGAGAGAACCTGGGGTGGGGGTTTAGAAAGAGAGACTGGGGGGCGACATTAGAGAGAGGGGGACTGTGGGGCGGGGGCGGGTAGAAGGAGAGAGGGACTGCAGGGGAGGGGCGTAGAGAGAGAGAGGGACTGGGGGGGATAGAGAGGGGGACTGGGAGGTAGAGGTAGAGAGAGAGAGAAAGAGAGGGAGACTGGGGGGGTAGAGAGAGAGAGAGCGGGGGTGGGGCAGGTAGAGAGATAGAGCTGGGGGGGAGGGTAGAGAGGGATTCCGGGGGGGTAAAGAGAGAGAGCGAGGGAGAGAGAGCCGGTGGGGGGAGGGGGGTAGAGCGAGAGAGGGATTGGGGGCGTGGAGAGAGGGGGGGTGGGAGAGAATGGGGTTAGAGAGAGAGAGATAGAGACACGGGGGGGGGGGGGGTTAGAGAAAGAGAGAGACTGGGGGGGATAGAGAGAGGGACTAGGGGGTTAGAGAGAGGGACTGAGGGGATAGAGAGAGAGACGGGGGAGGGGGCAGAGAGAGAGAGAGACGGGGGAGGGGGTCGAGAGAGCGAGGGGACCTGGGGGGGGGGTGTAGAGAGAGAGGTGGATCTGGAGGTCGAGAGACAGGGGGGACTGCGGGGGTAGAGAGAGAGAGCGAGAGGGACCTGGGGGGTAGAGAGAGAGAGGGGGACCTGGGGGTGTAGAGAGAGAGAGGGGGGGACTGGGGGTTAGAGAGAGAGAGGGGGGGGACTGGGGGTTAGAGAGAGAGAGGGGGGGACTGGGGGTTAGAGAGAGAGGGGGGGACTGGGGGTTAGAGAGAGAGAGAGGGGGGGACTGGGGGTTAGAGAGAGAGAGGGGGGGACTGGGGGTTAGAGAGAGAGAGGGGGGGACTGGGGGTTAAAGAGAGAGGGGGGGACTGGGGGTTAGAGAGAGAGAGAGGGGGGACTGGGGGTTAGAGAGAGAAGGGGGACTGGGGGTTAGAGAGAGAGAAGGGGGACTGGGGGTTAGAGAGAGAGGGGGAGACTGGGGGTTAGAGAGAGGGGGGGACTGGGGGTTTGAGAGAGGGGGTTCTGGGGGTTAGAGAGAGAGAGAGAGAAAGGGGGATTAGAGAGAGAGAGGGATGTGGAGGTAGAGAGAAAGAGGGGGACTGGGGGTAGAGAGAGGGGGGCGGTAGAGAGAGAGAGAGGGAGGGACCGGGGTGGGTAGAGAGAGAGGGGGCACTGGGGGGGGGGCGTTAGAGAGAGAGGGGGGACTGGGGGGGTTAGAGAGAGAGGGGGGACTGGGGGGGTTAGAGAGAGAGGGGGGACTGGGGGGGTTAGAGAGAGAGAGAGGGGGGATTGGGGGGGGTTTAGAGAGAGAGACGGGGGACTGGGGGTGTTAGAGAGAGAGGGGGGACTGGGGGGGGTTAGAGAGAGGGGGGGGACTGCGATGGGGGGGGTTGAGAGAGAGGGGGACTGCGATTGGGGCGGGTTGAGCGAGAGGGACTGGGGGGTAGAGAGAGGGGGGGACTGGGGGGTAGAGAGAGGGGGGGGACTGGGGGGTAGAGAGAGGGGGGACTGGGGGTTAGAGAGAGAGAGAGAGAGAGAGAGAGAAGGAGGGATTAGAGAGAGAGGGATGTGGGGGTAGAGTGAGAGAGGGGGACTGGGGGTAGAGAAAGGGGGGCTGGGGGAGAGAGAGGGGGGGGACTGGGGGGGAGGGGCGGTAGAGAGAGGGGGGACTGTGGGGGTGGTTAGAGAGAGAGGGGGACTGCGATTGGGGGGGCGGGGGGGTTGAGAGAGAGGGGGACTGCGATATGGGGGAGGTTGAGAGAGAGAGGGGGGACTGGGGGGTAGAGAGAGGGGGGGGACTGGGCGGGTAGAGAGAGAGGGGGACACTGGGGGGTAGAGAGAGAGAGACGGGACTGGGGGGGTAGAGAGAGAAAGAGGGGACTGGGGGGGTAGAGAGAGGGGAATGGGGGGGTAGAAAGGGGGACTGGGGGATAGATAGAGAGAGAGCGAGGGACTGGAGGGGTAGAGAGAGGGGTGGACTGGAGGGTAGAGAGAGGAGGGTGGGCCGGGAGGAGCGGGACTGGGGGGTCAGGGGGAAGAGAGAGATGGAGTGGGGGGGAAGAGAGAGATGGAGTGGGGGGGAAGAGAGAGATGGAGTGGGGGGGAAGAGAGAGATGGAGTGGGGGGGAAGAGAGAGATGGAGTGGGGGGGAAGAGAGAGATGGAGTGGGGGGGAAGAGAGAGCTGGAGTGGGGGGGGAGAGAGAGAGGGGGACTTGGGGTGGGGGGGGGGTAGAAGAGAGAGAGAAACCGGGGGAGTGGGGGGGAGGGACTTTGCGGGTAGAGCGAGGGACTGGGGGGATTAGAGAGAGAGGGGGGGACTGGGGGTAGAGAGAGAGACTGGGGGGGTTAGAGAGAGAGGGAGAGTCTGGGGAGAGAGAGAGAGCCCGGGGTGTGTGGGGGATGTACAGAGAGGGGAACTGGGGGAGGTATAGAGAGAGAGAGAGACTGGGGGGTGGGCAGAGAGAGAGGGGGGGACTGGGGGTAGAGAAAGAGGGGGGGACTGGGGGGTAGAGAGAGATGGGGGGACTGGGGGTAGAGAGAGATGGGGGGACTGGGGGGGTGGAAGAGAGGGACTGGGGGGTGTAGATAGAGAGAGAGGGGGGGACTGGAGGGAGGAGAGAGAGGGGGGGACTGGAGGGAGGGGAGAGGGGGGGACTGGAGGGAGGGGAGAGGGGGGGGACTGGAGGGAGGGGAGAGGGGGGGACTGGAGGGAGGGGAGAGGGGGGGGGACTGGGGGGGTAGAGAGTGAGAGAGCCTGGGGGGGGTAGAGAGAGAGAGCCTGGGGAGGGGGGGGGTAGAGAGAGAAAGAGCCTGGCGGGGTAGAGAGAGAGAGAGAGAGAGCCTGGGTGGGTAGAGAGAGAGAGAGAGAGAGAGAGCCTGGGGGGATAGATAGATAGATAGATAGATAGATAGAGAGAGAGAGAGAGAGAGCGCCTGGGGGTTAGAGAGAGAGAGAGAGAGAGCGCCTGGGGGGTAGAGAGAGAGAGAACCTGGGGGGTAGAGAGAGAGAGAGAGAGCGCACATGGGGGGTAGAGAGAGAGCCTGGGGGGTGGGGCGGGGGGGGGGGGGGTAGTAGAGAGAGAGAGAGCCTGGGGGGGGTAGAGAGAGAGAGAGCCTGGGGGGGGGGGTGGGGAGAGAGAGAGAGAGCGAGCGAGCGTGGGGGGTAGAGAGAGAGAGAGAGCCTGGGGGGGGGGGGGGGCGGAAGAGAGAGAGAGAGAGAGAGCCTGTGGGGGGGGGGGGGGTGGTGCGGTTGGTGAGAGGGACTGGGGAATAGATAGAGAGAGATATGGGGGGGTGCAAAGGATAGAGAGAGGGAGGGAGAGGGACTGTGGGGGTAGAGAGAGCGAGAGACTGGGGGTATAGAGAGCGAGAGAGAGGGACTGGGGGTATAGAGAGCGAGAGAGGGGGACTGGGGGAAAGAGAGAGAGGGGGACTGGGGGAAAGAGAGAGAGGGGGACTGGGGGAAAGAGAGAGAGAGGGACTGGGGGGATAGATAGAGAAAGAGGGTATGGGGGGGTAGAGAGAGAGAGGGATGGAGGAGGGGTAGAGAGGGATGGGGGTGTAGAGAGGGATGGGGGAGGGGGTAGAGAGAGGGAGAGGGACTGGGAGGGTAGAGAGAAAGAGAGGGAGGGTAGAGAAAAAGAGAGGGAGGGTGGAGAGAAAGCAAGGGACTGGGAACGTAGAGAGAAAGAGAGGGACTGGGAGGATAGAGAGAGGGTGGTACTGGGGGGGGGGTAGAGATATGGACGGGGGGTGGGAGGTAGAGAGAGTTGGTGACTGGGGGGTGGTTAGAGAGAGAGAGAGAGAGGAACTGGAGGAGTAGAGAGGGGGACTGGGGGTTTAGAGAGAGAGAGGGAGACCCTGGGGGGTAGAGAGAGAGAGCCTGGGGTAGGTGTTTAGAAAGAGAGACTGGGGGGGTGACATTAGAGAGAGACGGACTGCGGGGGGGGGAGGGTAGAGGGAGAGAGGGACTGCAGGGGAGGGTCGTAGAGAGGGAGAGGGACTGGGAGGTAGAGAAAGAGAGGGGGACTGGGAGGTAGAGGTAGAGAGAGGGGGAGACTGTGGGGGGGGCGGGTGTAGAGAGAGAGAGAGAGAGCGCGAGAGAGGGACTGGGGGGGTAGAGAGAGAGACGGGGGGAGGGGGCAGAGAGAGAAAGAGAGAGAGAGAGAGCCTGGGGGGGGTAGAGAGGGATTGCGGGGGGTAAAGAGAGAGTACGAGGGAGAGAGAGCCTGGGAGGGGTTAGAGAGAGAGAGAGAGACTGGGGGGGTAGAGAGAGAGACGGGGGGAGGGGGTAGAGAGAGAGAGACGGGGGGACCTGGGGGGGGGGGGGTGTAGAGAGAGAGGTGGATCTGGGAGGTGTAGAGAGAGAGGGGGGGGACTGGGGGTTAGAGAGAGGGGGGGTGACTGGGGGTTAGAGAGAGGGGGGGTGACTGGGGGTTAGAGAGAGGGGGGGGACTGGGGGTTAGAGAGAGGGGGGGGACTGGGGGTTAGAGAGAGGAGGGGGGACTGGGGGTTAGAGAGAGGGGGGGGACTGTGGGTTAGAGAGAGGGGGGGACTGGGGGTTAGAGAGAGGGGGGGGACTGGGGGTAGAGAGAGGGGGACTGGGGGGGGTGGTAGGGAGGGACCGGGGGGGTAGAGAGAGGGGGGACTGGGGGGGGGGGGTTAGAGAGAGAGAGGGGGGACTGGGGGGGGGGGTTAGAGAGAGAGGGGGGACTGGGTGGGTTATAGAGAGAGGGGGGACTGGGGGGGTTAGAGAGAGAGGGGGGTACTGGGGGTTTCGAGAGAGGGGGGGACTGGGGGGGTTAGAGAGAGAGGGGGGACTGGGGGGGGGTTAGAGAGAGGGGGGACTGGGGGGGTTAGAGAGAGGGGGGACTGGGGGGGTTCGAGAGAGAGGGGTGACTGGGGGGGGGTTAGAGAGAGAGGGGGGACTGGGGGGGTTAGAGAGAAAAGGGTGACTGGGGGGGGTTAGAGAGAGAGGGGGGACTGGGGGGGTTAGAGAGAGAGGGGGAACTGGGGGGGATTAGAGAGAGAGGGGGGGACTGGGGGGTTAGAGAGAGGGGGGGGTTAGAGAGAGAGGGGGGACTGGGGGGGTTAGAGAGAGAGAGGGGGGACTGGGGGGGGTTAGAGAGAGAGAGGGGGGACTGGGGGGGGTTAGAGAGAGAGGGGGGACTGGGGGGGTTAGAGAGAGAGAGGGGGGACTGGGGGGGGTTAGAGAGAGAGAGGGGGGACTGGGGGGGGTTAGAGAGAGAGGGGGGACTGGGGGGGGGTTAGAGAGAGAGGGGGGACTGGGGGTGGTTAGAGAGAGAGGGGGGACTGGGGGGGTTAGAGAGAGAGGGGGGACTGGGGGGGTTAGAGAGAGAGGGGGGACTGGGGGGGGTTAGAGAGAGGGGGGACTGCGATGTGGGGGCGGGGTTGAGAGAGGGGCACTGCGATGGGGGGGGTTGAGAGGGGGAGTGCTGGGGGGTAGAGAGAGGGGGTACTGGGGGAGAGAGAGAGGGATGTGGGGGGAGAGAGAGAGGGATGTGGGGGGAGAGAGAGAGGGGGGCTGGGGGGAGGGAGAAGGAGAGAGAGAGGGACTTGGGGAGCGATAGAGAGAGGGGGAGGGTCCGGGGGGGTAGAGAGAGGGGGGACTGGGGGGGGTGAGAGAGAGAGGGGGACTGCGATTTGGGGGGGGGGGGGTTGAGAGGGAGGGGGACTGCTATTGGGGAGGAGGTTGAGGGAGGGGGACTGCGATTGTGGGGGGAGGTTGAGAGAGGGGGACTGCGATGGGGGGGTTGGGAGAAAGGGGGGGAATGGGGGGTAGAGAGAGGGGGACACTGGGGGGTAGAGAGGGAGGGAGGGACTGCGGGGGGGGGGGAAGAGGGAGAGAGGGGGATTGATGGGGGGAGAGACAGACAGAGAGAGAGAGAGAGAGGGCCTGGGGGGGGGGGGGGGAAGAGAGAGAGGGACTGGGGGGAAGAGAGAGAGGGGGACTGGGGGGGGGAGGTGGTAGAAGAGCGAGACAGAGAGAGGGGGACTGGGGGTGAAGAGAGAGAGAGGGGGTGACTGGGGGGGGGCAGAGAGAGAGGGGGGCTGGGCGGGCAGAGAGAGAGGGGGGTAGAGAGAGAGAGTAGGGGGCTAGGGGGGGTGGAGAGAGAGGAGGGGGCTGGGGCGGGTAGAGAGAGGGGAGGCTGGGGGGGTAGAGAGGGGGGGCGACTGTGTAGAGAGAGAGAGAGGGGAACACTGGGGTGTAGAGAGAGAGAGAGAGAGACTGGGGGGGTATATAGAGAGAGAGAGAGAGAGAGAGGGGAATGGGGTGTAGAGAGAGAGAGGGGGACACTGGGGGGTAGAGAGAGAGAGAGGGAGGGACTGTGGGGGGGGGAAGAGGGAGAGAGAGGAATTGGTGGGGGGAGAGAGAGGGACTGGGGGGGGGGGGAAAGAGAGAGAGAGGGACTGGGGGGGGAAGAGAGAGAGAGGGACTGGGGGGGGAAGAGAGAGAGGGACTGGGGGGGAAGAGAGAGAGGGGTGGACTGGAGGGTAGAGAGAGGGGGGTGGGCCGGGAGGATAGAGAGAAGGAGAGGGACTGGGGGGTCGGCGGGTAGAGAGAGAGAGGGGGACTGGGGGGGGAAGAGAGAGAGGGACTGGGGGGGAAGAGAGAGAGGGGGACTGGGGGGGGGGTGTTGAAGAGAGAGAGGGGGACTGGGGGGGTAGAAGAGAGAGAGGGAGAGGGGGGGCTGGGCGGGCAGAGAGGGAGGGAGGGAGGGGGGGTTGGGCGGGCAGAGCGAGAGAGGGGGCTGGGGGGTTAGAGAGAGAGGAGGGGGCTAGGGGCGGTAGAGAGAGGAGGGGGCTAGGGGAGGTAGAGAGAGAGAGGAGGGGGCTGGGGGGGATAGAGAGAGAGGGGAGGCTGGGGGGGGTAGAGAGAGGGGGGGGACTGTGTGTAGAGAGAGAGAGGGGGACACTGGGGTGTAGAAAGAGAGAGAGGGAGACTGGGGTTTATTTGGAGAGGGAGCTTGGGGGTAGAGAGAGAGAATTGGGGGGGTAAAGAGAGGGAGGGGGGTGACTGGGGGGTAGAGAGAGAAAGAGGGGAGACTGGGGGTAGAGAGAGAGAGAGAGAGGGGGGTGACTGGAGGTAGAGAAAGAGAGGGACTGGAGGGTAGAGAGGGGGATGGGTACGTGGAGGATAGCGAGGGAGAGTGACTGGGGGGTCGGGGTAGAGAGAGAGAGGGGGACTGGGGGAGAGGGACAGGGAGAGGGACAGGGGAAAGAGGGGGAGAGAGAGAGGGACTGGGGAGGGGGAGAGAGAGAGGGACTGGGGAGGGGGAGAGAGAGAGGGACTGGGGAAGGGGAGAGAGAGGGGGACTGGGGGGGGAGAGTAGACAGAGAGAGGGGGGGGACTGAGTGGGGTAGAGAGAGAGGGGGGACTGAGTGGGGTAGAGAGAGAGAGGGGGGGGACTGAGTGGGGTAGAGAGAGAGGGGGGACTGAGTGGGGTAGAGAGAGAGGGGGGGGACTGAGTGGGGTAGAGAGAGAGGGGGGACTGAGTGGAGTAGAGAGAGAGAGAGAGAGAGGGGGGGGACTGAGTGGGGTAGAGAGAGAGATGTGGGGGTAGAGAGAGAGATGTGGGGGTAGAGAGAGAGACAGAGACTGGGGGGACGGTAGAGAGAGGGGGGGGGTAGAGAGAGGGGGGACTGGGGGGGGGGGGAGAGAGAGGGGGACTGCGATTGGGGGGGGGGTTGAGAGAGAGAGAGGGATTGCGATGGGGGGGGGGGGTTGAGAGAGAGGGACGGGGGGTAGAGAGAGAGGGGCGACTGGGGGGTAGAGAGAGAGAGAGAGAGAGAGGGGGACTGGAGGGGTTGAGAGAGGGACTAGGGGGTAGAGATAGATAGAGAGAGAGAGGGGGAGGACTGGGGGGGGGGGGGTTAGAGAGAGAGAGAGGGGGGGTAGAGAGAGAGAGAGAGAGAGAGAGGGGGGGTAGAGAGAGAGAGAGAGAGGGAGGGACTGTGGGGTGGGGGTAGAGAGAGAGAGATGTGGGGGTAGAGAGAGAGAGGGATGTGGGGGTAGAGAGAGAGAGGGATGTGGGGTAGAGAGAGAGAGAGCGAGGGATATGGGGGTAGAGAGAGAGAGAGAGGGATGTGGGGGTAGAGAGAGAGGGAGTGTCCGGGGGGGTAGAGAGAGGGGGGACTGGGGGGCGGTGAGAGAGAGAGGGGGACTGTGATTGGGGGGGGGGGGGGGTTGAGAGAGAGAGAGGGGGACTGCGATTGGGGGGGGGTTGAGAGAGAGAGGGGGACTGCGATGGGTGAGGGGGTTGAGAGAGGGAGAGGGCCGGGGGGGGGTGGGACGACAGAGGGAGAGGGTGGGGGGGGGGGAGGAGGAAGGGAGAGGGCCGGGGGAGGGGGGGGGGGGGGGGATGGGGGAGGAGGAAGGAGGAAGGGAGAGGGCCGGGGGGGGGGGGGGAGGAGGGAGGGAGAGGGCCGGGGGGGGGGGGGGGGCGGGAGGAGAGAGGGAGAGGGCCGGGGGAGGGGAGGAGAGGGGGAGAGGGCCGGGGGGGGGGGGGGGTGAGGAGAGAGGGAGAGGGAGAGGGCCGGGGGGGGGGGGGGGGTGAGGAGAGAGGGAGAGGGAGAGGGCCGGGGTGGGGGGGGAGGAGAGAGGGAGAGGACCGGTGGGGGGGCGGGGGGGAGAGGAGAGAGGGAGAGGGCTGGAGGGGGGGGGGGAAAGAGAGGGAGAGGGCCGGGGGGGGGAAGGGAGAGGGAGAGGGGAGGGGAGAGAGAGAGGGAGAGGTCCGGGGGTGGGGGGGGGAAAGAGAGGGAGAGGGCCGGGGGTGGGGAGGGAAGAGAGGGAGAGGGACGGGGGAGGGGGGGGAGAGGGACCGGGGTGCGGTGGGGGGAAGGGGGGGAAGAGAGGGTGGGGGGCGGGGCGGACGAGAGGGAGGGGGCCGGGGGGGGGGGGGTGGGAAGAGAGAGAGAGGGGGCCGAGAGAGGGAGGGGGCCGGATGGGGGGGGGGGGGAGAGAGGGGGGGGTGGGGGGGGGAGAGAGGGAGGGGGCCGGGGGGGGAGAGAGCGAGTGGGACTTGGAGGGGTGGACTGAGAGGGGGGTTGGGACTTGGAGGGGTGGACTGAGAGGTGGGTGGGGTAGAGAGAGAGAGAGAGAGTGTGTGGGGGGATGGGGGAGAGAGGGGGGGCGGGGTGAGAGAGAGGGGGACTGGGCGGGGTGAGAGAGAGGGGGACTGGGCGAGGTGAGAGAGATGGGGACTGGGCGGGGTGGGGGGAGAGAGGGACTGGGTGGGGTGGAGGGAGAGAGAGGGACTGGGCGGGGTGGAAAGAGATGGACTGGGGGGTAGAGAGAGAGGGACTGGGGGGTAGAGAGTGGGGGGGGAGAGAGAGTGGGACTGGGGGGGGGGGGTGGAAAGAGAGAGGGACTGGGGGGGGGAGAGAGAGAGGGAACTGGGGGGGGGAAGAGAGAGAGGGACTGGGGGGGGGGGAAAGAGAGTGGGACTGGGGGAGGGGGGGGAGAGAGTGGGACTGGGGGAGGGGGAGAGAGAGGGGGACTGGGGGGGGGGGGGAAGAGAGGGAGGAACTGGGGTGGACTGTGGGGAAGAGAGAGGTGGACTGTGGGGGAGGGGTGGACTGTGGGGGAGAGAGGTGGGGTTGGGAGGGGGGACGGGGGGGTAGAGAGAGAGAGAGAGAGGGGACTGGGTGGGGTAGAGAGAGAGAGAGAGAGAGAGAGAGGGGACTGGGTGGGGTAGAGAGAGAGAGGGGGGACTGGGTGGGGTAGAGAGAGAGAGAGAGAGAGGGGACTAGGTGGTGCAGAGAGATAGAGAGGAGGGACTGGGGGTAGAGAGAGAGAGATGGGGACTGAGGGTAGAGAGAAAGAGAGGGAGAGGGACTGGGGGTAGAGAGAGAGGGAGAGGGACTGGGGGTAGAGAGAGAGAGGCGGACTTGGGGGTTAGAGAGAGAGACGGGACTGGGGGGGTAGAGAGAGAAAGAGGGGACTGGGGGGGTAGAGAGAGGGGAATGGGGGGGTAGAAAGGGGGACTGGGGGATAGATAGAGAGAGAGCGAGGGACTGGAGGGGTAGAGAGAGGGGTGGACTGGAGGGTAGAGAGAGGAGGGTGGGCCGGGAGGAGCGGGACTGGGGGGTCAGGGGGAAGAGAGAGATGGAGTGGGGGGGAAGAGAGAGATGGAGTGGGGGGGAAGAGAGAGATGGAGTGGGGGGGAAGAGAGAGATGGAGTGGGGGGGAAGAGAGAGATGGAGTGGGGGGGAAGAGAGAGATGGAGTGGGGGGGAAGAGAGAGATGGAGTGGGGGGGAAGAGAGAGCTGGAGTGGGGGGGGAGAGAGAGAGGGGGACTTGGGGTGGGGGGGGGGGTAGAAGAGAGAGAGAAACCGGGGGAGTGGGGGGGAGGGACTTTGCGGGTAGAGAGAGAGACTGGGGGGGTTAGAGAGAGAGGGAGAGTCTGGGGAGAGAGAGAGAGCCCGGGGTGTGTGGGGGATGTACAGAGAGGGGAACTGGGGGAGGTATAGAGAGAGAGAGAGACTGGGGGGTGGGCAGAGAGAGAGGGGGGGACTGGGGTAGAGAAAGAGGGGGGGACTGGGGGTAGAGAGAGATGGGGGGACTGGGGGTAGAGAGAGATGGGGGGACTGGGGGGTGGAAGAGAGGGACTGGGGGGTGTAGATAGAGAGAGAGGGGGGGACTGGAGGGGAGAGAGAGGGGGGGACTGGAGGGAGGGGAGAGGGGGGGACTGGAGGGAGGGGAGAGGGGGGGACTGGAGGGAGGGGAGAGGGGGGGACTGGAGGGAGGGGAGAGGGGGGGGACTGGGGGGGTAGAGAGTGAGAGAGCCTGGGGGGGTAGAGAGAGAGAGCCTGGGGGGGGGGGGGGGGTAGAGAGAGAAAGAGCCTGGCGGGGTAGAGAGAGAGAGAGAGAGAGCCTGGGTGGGTAGAGAGAGAGAGAGAGAGAGAGAGAGCCTGGGGGGATAGATAGATAGATAGATAGAGAGAGAGAGAGAGAGAGAGCGCCTGGGGGTTAGAGAGAGAGTGAGAGAGAGAGCGCCTGGGGGGTAGAGAGAGAGAGAACCTGGGGGGTAGAGAGAGAGAGAGAGCGCACATGGGGGTAGAGAGAGAGCCTGGGGGGTGGGGCGGGGGGGGGGGGGTTAGTAGAGAGAGAGAGAGCCTGGGGGGGGTAGAGAGAGAGAGAGCCTGGGGGGAGGGTGGGGAGAGAGAGAGAGAGAGAGAGAGAGAGAGAGAGAGAGCGAGCGTGGGGGGTAGAGAGAGAGAGAGAGAGCCTGGGGGGGGGGGGGCGGAAGAGAGAGAGAGAGAGAGAGAGAGCCTGTGGGGGGGGGGGGGGTGGTGCGGTTGGTGAGAGGGACTGGGGAATAGATAGAGAGAGAGATGGGGGGGTGCAAAGGATAG